>NW_020526927.1:0-21253 GCF_003368295.1 Carassius auratus | reverse complement strand
TTAACTTCTGTGGCCACCAGCTCCCTTAAGAAACCACAGGGCACCTCAGCCTCCTGGACTGCACCAGATTTGTCAGTTCTTGCTGGGAGTCATTACCCTGCTCTTCCAACAAGCCACTGTCCAACTGTGACCTTGTAGCGCTGTCTTGGGGATCTTACATTACTTACCTTGCAGTTTATTCCACTTTCATGCAGGTCAGCATTGACCCTGGACATTTTTCTTCTGGTGTTTTTTAGAGACAACAAACAGGTCAGTTTACTCTCATTGGTTTCTTTAAGCCTGACCTTTCTTGCCTGCAGCCTTTTTATTGCCTTCAGGAGTTTTTCACAGGTGCATGAGCCATAATTGCTTGTACTTCGTTGAACAAGCATGGAAAAGCATTGTCTAGAGTGCTTCCACTAGTTCCCTGTAAAACACTGATAAGTTGCCCACTTCTAAAGTAGCAAGATACACTGCTTTGCTTCTGCTGGGAATCGAACCTGGGTCTCCTGCGCGGGAAACAACAACTCTGACATTCAGCCACCAGTGAGTGAAGCTGCGCTGTGCTCGTGGCTCTGGGGACAGCTGCCGCTTATGAAGAACGACTAACATGGCCTTAAAAACACGACCTCTGCTGCATTGGCCGGGAATCGGAGCCGGTCTCCCGCGTGGCAGGCGAGAATTCTACCACTGAACCACCAATGCTCTATTTCTGCAAGAATTCTACGAATTTATGTGGAAAATGCATCTCTTCAACTGGGGTAATATCGACCAATGCTAAAGCTGAACAACTGACAGACAAACTGATCAAGTTCCATGGGTATTTGATGAACTGATATGAGCAAAAGTGTCTCTGAGCAAAGGGGAGTGGGGGAGGTCAATATCAAAAGTGAGAGGCGTTAACTTCTGTGGCCACCAGCTCCCTTAAGAACCACAGGGCACCTCAGCCTCCTGGACTGCACCAGATTTGTCAGTTCTTGCTGGGAGTCATTACCCTGCTCTTCCAACAAGCCACTGTCCAACTGTGACATTGTAGCGCTGTCTTGGGGATCTTACATTACTTACCTTGCAGTTTATTCCACTTTCATGCAGGTCAGCATTGACCCTGGACATTTTTCTTCTGGTGTTTTTTTAGAGACAACAAAACAGGTCAGTTTACTCTCATTGGTTTCTTTAAGCATGACCTTCTTGCCTGCAGCCTTTTTATTGCCTTCAGGAGTTTTTCACAGGTGCATGAGCCATAATTGCTTGTACTTCGTTGAACAAGCATGGAAAAGCATTGTCTAGAGTGCTTCCACTAGTTCCCTTTAAAACACTGATAAGTTGCCCACTTCTAAAGTAGCAAGATACACTGCTTTGCTTCTGCTGGGAATCGAACCTGGGTCTCCTGCGCGGGAAACAACAACTCTGACATTCAGCCACCAGTGAGTGAAGCTGCGCTGTACTCGTGGCTCTGGGGACAGATGCCGCTTATGAAGAACGACTAACATGGCCTTAAAAACACGACCTCTGCTGCATTGGCCGGGAATCGGACCCGGGTCTCCCGGGTGGCAGGCGAGAATTCTACCACTGAACCACCAATGAACTATTTCTGCAAGAATTCTACGAATTTATGTGGAAAATGCATCTCTTCAACTGGGTAATATCGACCAATGCTAAAGCTGAACAACTGACAGACAAACTGATCAAGTTCCATGGGTATTTGATGAACTGATATGAGCAAAAGTGTCTCTGAGCAAAGGGGAGTGGGGGAGGTCAATATCAAAAGTGAGAGGCGTTAACTTCTGTGGCCACCAGCTCCCTTAAGAACCACAGGGCACCTCAGCCTCCTGGACTGCACCAGATTTGTCAGTTCTTGCTGGGAGTCATTACCCTGCTCTTCCAACAAGCCACTGTCCAACTGTGACCTTGTAGCGCTGTCTTGGGGATCTTACATTACTTACCTTGCAGTTTATTCCACTTTCATGCAGGTCAGCATTGACCCTGGACATTTTTCTTCTGGTGTTTTTTAGAGACAACAAACAGGTCAGTTTACTCTCATTGGTTTCTTTAAGCCTGACCTTTCTTGCCTGCAGCCTTTTTATTGCCTTCAGGAGTTTTTCACAGGTGCATGAGCCATAATTGCTTGTACTTCGTTGAACAAGCATGGAAAATCATTGTCTAGAGTGCTTCCACTAGTTCCCTGTAAAACACTGATAAGTTGCCCACTTCTAAAGTAGCAAGATACACTGCTTAGCTTTTGCTGGGAATCGAACCTGGGTCTCCTGCGCGGGAAACAACAACTCTGACATTCAACCACCAGTGAGTGAAGCTGCGCTGTGCTCATGGCTCTGGGGACAGCTGCCGCTTATGAAGAACGACTAACATGGCCTTAAAAACACGACCTCTGCTGCAATGGCCGGGAATCGGACCCGGGTCTCCCGCGTGGCAGGCGAGAATTCTACCACTGAACCAACAATGCTCTATTTCTGCAAGAATTCTACGAATTCATGTGGAAAATGCATCTCTTCAACTGGGTAATATCGACCAATGCTAAAGCTGAACAACTGACAGACAAACTGATCAAGTTCCATGGGTATTTGATGAACTGATATGAGCAAAAGTGTCTCTGAGCAAAGGGGAGTGGGGGAGGTCAATATCAAAAGTGAGAGGCGTTAACTTCTGTGGCCACCAGCTCCCTTAAGAACCACAGGGCACCTCAGCCTCCTGGACTGCACCAGATTTGTCAGTTCTTGCTGGGAGTCATTACCCTGCTCTTCCAACAAGCCACTGTCCAACTGTGACCTTGTAGCGCTGTCTTGGGGATCTTACATTACTTACCTTGCAGTTTATTCCACTTTCATGCAGATCAGCATTGACCCTGGACATTTTTATTCTGGTGTTTTTTAGAGACAACAAACAGGTCAGTTTACTCTCACTGGTTTCTTTAAGCATGACCTTTCTTGCCTGCAGCCTTTTTATTGCCTTCAGGAGTTTTTCACAGGTGCATGAGCCATAATTGCTTGTACTTCGTTGAACAAGCATGGAAAAGCATTGTCTAGAGTGCTTCCACTAGTTCCCTGTAAAACACTGATAAGTTGCCCACTTCTAAAGTAGCAAGATACACTGCTTTGCTTCTGCTGGGAATCGAACCTGGGTCTCCTGCGGGGGAAACAACAACTCTGACATTCAGCCACCAGTGAGTGAAGCTGCGCTGTACTCGTGGCTCTGGGGACAGCTGCCGCTTATGAAGAACGACTAACATGGCCTTAAAAACACGACCTCTGCTGCATTGGCCGGGAATCGGACCCGGGTCTCCCGCGCCGCGGCCTTGAATTGTTTAGCTAAACGGCCCTAAACCGTTTTCCATTCATTCTCAATGGTAGAGCTAAACCACTACGGATGTAATATACTTTCGGCCGCTAGCGCTCTCGTGGCGCTCTTCCGGTTTTCGGCACCGCGGGAAGTTTGAATTCGCAGAAGAAGGAGAAGAAGAAAACACACAACAGCGATCGCCTCCGTTGTTAAATTCAACGCATTCTCAAGCGTCTATCAACGGTAAAATACTTTACGTGATATCAGCTGACGTTTCGTTACCGTTAATGATGAAATCACGTTGGTAAACTTTGCTCGTTTCTAAACGGTTTACTATAGTTCAGCCTAGATAGATTTGTTTGCAAATTATGAATGAACATAGCCATGATTTACGTTTCTGTGTATTGTTTGTCATCATTAACATGTCATCTGTTGATTACAAGTTGAATTATGAATGAAGTAAACATTATTTTCACTTTTGTGATGAGATTACATGTATTCCACAGTTCAAAAATGTTTTCTGACTATGGTTTTACTATAGTAACCATGATTTAGCCATGTTATTTTAGTAGAATCACAACAATAAATGTACTATTGTTGTTATTGCATTGGCATTATATTTACAGGACAGTCATGAGACTTTAAATGAATATCAGTCTGCCAAGAACAGCAAGATTACTATAGTTTTACAATTAAACTGCATACAGTCTTACAGGATTTAAAAACTTTTTATTTGTGAATATCATACAGTCCCACACACACACACATATATATATATATATATATATATATATATATATATATATACATATATATATATATATATATATATATATATATATATATATATATATATATATATATATATATATATATAATATTATGTGCTTCAATTTAAGTATTATTTATTTGTGAATATCATACAGTCCCAATGCTTACACACATACAGAGACACACACGTATATATATATATATATATATATATATATATATATATATATATAATATTATGTGTATCAATTTAAGTATTATTTATGTATGTGAGTGTGTTTGTTTGTGTCTGTAATATAGTTATAATTATTCTTTTTTTTAATATTGCTATATTGTTGTTGTTCTTTCAGAGAGCACTGCTTCTTCACTGATTGTGTCTTTGCTGTCATCTTTTCCTGGGACCTGAGCAGATCTTCAGTCAGAGACAGGTGAATATTTAACACATTAACAACAAACACACAAGAGTTCCTGCAGGTTTTAAAGTCTTAAAATGTCTTAATTTACCCTTACACAAATTAATGCCTTAAGAAAGTTTGAAAGGAATGAATCACTTCCTCTGAGTTTTGTCTTGTTTTCCAGTGCAGATATCTTTCCATCAATATGTAATTTATGATGCAAATGTAAAATAAAGTCTTGAAAAATGTAACACTAATTAAATGAGTTTACTAAGGAGCCTCGCACATGACATGCAGGAAAAAATATAAGGCTAAAACGTGTGTATGATTTACTAATTCATTCCCTCAATGTACTAAAACGTGCACACGATTACTATAGCGTTCCCTCGATTTACTATTGCCAGCAAATTAGTAAAGCATGCACACAATTTATTTATTTTTTCTTGCATGTCATGTGCGGGGCTCCTTAGTTTACACTTAAAACAATAAAAAAATATTTGTCAATGATTTACTATAACTTTTCTTTGAATTTAGGTGACTTTTTTCCCCAAATCGCAGATATTACTTCTTGTTATAATTACACAATTCTTTCAAACAAGTCTTTGTATTTCATGTAATTTTGTATCTCCAGTAAATGTATCTTTATTTAATAATATTTATGCATGTTCACTGGAAAACAAGGCAAAAACACTGATGAAGAACAGCCTGTTTTGCAGCATGATCTGAACGTACAGTAACATATGAAATGTTGTAGTGTCTGGGAGCAGAGGCTTTCAGTGTGTTTCTGTCAAATTAAATTATGAATATCTGTTGGAAGTTGTGTTTTCAACTCTGAAGTTAATACTACTATCCAGACATTTCCATTTACAGAACATATTTGTGTTTTTCCTCATTTGTTCCTCAAATTTGATTTGCTTGGTTTTAAAAAGGTCTTAACTTCACCTTCATAAACCTGAAGAAACTCTGTTTCCTTACACATTAAACTCAATATTCAGCTTGTTGTAGACCCCACTGGTTCTCTGTCTGTGTCCTCGCTGTCCTCATATCATGGGTCTCATGTGGAGCCTCACTCTGAAGGTTCATGATGCAGAAATTGATCACATGTTTCCCCTCTGTATAGGAGCTACATGTATGTCACCTCTGCATGTGCTGGCCGTACCCGACCTGTGAAGACTGCTGACAGGGTGTTTGTACTGGACAACGAACGCTGAGCCTATCGACAACTTGCTTAATAAACACCACAGGAAGACATCCTAACAGCACGCTCCATCTGACCACAAAACTACACGTCACTGTATGTCAAGCGCCTGACCACACTGCTGAACACCAGTTCTTCATTAAACACGACTGCAGAGAAGTAAACACCAGGATGTCATTCCAAGACTTTATGGAAATGGAGCACTTTAGACTGAACTGAAGGACACAAAGAAACGGGACTGCAAAAACACGAAAGGCCTGGAGATGAACACGTTGTTCACTTGTGCAGATTTTGTGAAATGGAACTTAGCCAGGATCCAAACAGTCCTCACACACACACACACACACACACACACACACACAGGCTATCCTGAAATAAGTTCAAAAAAGTTTTTGAAAAAAAGTAAAGCTAAAGTCTTCTTTATTTACCAACATCAGGGCATTGAGAAAGAGGTGACCTGGAAAGAGTCTAAAGAAAAATACGAGATATTAATTTGCAGCTTATTTAGCAATATTTAACTCATGTATATACTGTATATTTTAATTTTTCAGTGTGAGATTGTAATATCTATTTATATTGTCAGAATTCTTTTTTCTATTTAATTATTTTGGCTTGATCTTAAAAGGTGCTAAAAGCATTTAATAAACACAACTGAAAAATACAAATTGCTTCACGAGTGCTGTTTCCACTTCGTATGACTAATATTTTACAGTGTCTATGGTTTTGAAAACTCTTACTTGATCAGTTATCTTAAGTGTGACTTACATTATTCCATCAATCAATTTTCACTCAGTACTTGAATATTACTCAGTTAAATTAAATTTTCTTCAATTTACATTTGAAAAGTAATTTAATATAACCATTTGTGTTTTTATATAATCATGTAATGTATACTAGCATTATTTTACTGTGTTTATTTTATATAATCCTTTGCTTTGTAATCCAAAAAGGAAAGACATAAATTTCAAAAACTTTGTAGCTGTAAGGTGTTGTTAAATGTTAGATTTTTTTTATTTATTAAAAAGCATAAAGCTGAGTTTAATAATAGTTTAGACCAGTGTGAGTGGGATTCGAACCCCGGTCCAAATGAATGCATGAAAAAATCTGATTGGCTGTGACGTAATTTCCGCTCTTTGGCCAGCTGCTGCAGTCTGATTGGCTGTCAGCGCATGACAACTATTCGCGGCTGGCCCCCGCGAGACCAACGAGCCTTCCTGCGCTGGGCCGAGAAAAAAGAGCTACTGCAGCATCAATAAAAGAAGGAACATGAACTAACGTGGAAGCAATCAAAGACCTCGAGACAGTGTTAAAGGCTAACGAACGCAAGTTGGCCTCTTAACTGACCTAAAAATGTGGCTGTATCTAACATGTAGAGGGATGTTAGGGAGGACAGCTGAAACTGTCAGATGTCACTTAGACCAGCGGTTCTCAATTCCAGTCCTCGAGCCCCCTGCTCTTCAGATTTTGTATGTTTCTCGTATAGCTTCAGACATTTGTTCCATTCAAACGTAAGTGCCCTGAGAAGTGGACATCACATGACATCCCTCCGTGATTCAAGTTCAGAGCGTATGTGTACGTTCAGTTCAAAGTGACTAACACAGAGGTGTACAGAGGTATACAGAGGTATATGATGTCACACTTGTCCATGTGTGAAGACGTTGCGCAGCGCAAATCCGTGAACCAATGTTCCTAAGTGAAGTAAACTTCGACGGATTTCCCCTGCTCAGGGAGTGGGGAGCAATGAACACTGTGTAGGGACCATGTCAATCGCAAGGAGCTCACTTCTAATGAGCTGATTATCCAAATCAGGTGTGCTAACAAAGAGAGACATGCAAAATATGCAGACCTTTGGGGAGCGAGGACTGGAATGGAGAACCGCTTCCTTATTCTTTAAGTCAGTGTGAGAAAAAGAGGTGAGAAGTTGTCTGCGTGACCCGAGTGATGCAAGGTGGTCTGCATAATACAAGAATCCGCACATGCATACTGGCGTAACAAGACCGAGAAGGTCCTTTAACACAAAAGCTAAATCTCTTTGTTAATTCGACAACACAATCGCGGCCAGTGCAAAGGTGCAAGCCCAGAGGAGGGACGGCCTCTTTGCATCAAGCCGGTCATTCGCAGCTATGCTCGTCATTCTTGAAAGGCCAGGGGAATTAGCTCAAATGGTAGAGCGCTCGCTTAGCATGCGAGAGGTAGCGGGATCGATGCCCGCATTCTCCAAGTTGGCTCCTGCCCTTTTACTCCACATCCCTAAATCAGTGGTTTTCAATCCTGTCCTGGAGGCATCCCTGCCCTGCACATTTTGCATTTCCCCTCATCTAACACACCAGTTTCAAATCATCAGCTCATTAATAGAGACTGCAAGACCTGATTTGGGTGTGTCTAATAAGGGAGACATACGAAATGTTCAGGACAGGGTTGCCTCCAGGAAAGGTTTGAAAACCATTGCCCTAAAGAGACCGACTGAGCACTGACGCAATGCTGCGACACTCCCACGTTAGCTTTTTTTGGGGCTCACAGCTGCCAAAAAGTATTTCAGACATGGTCCTGTGCAAATTGGTTGCAAAACATTGCCATTTTACACACAGTTCCCTAAAGCAGTGGTTTTCAAACCTGTCCTGGAGGCACCCCTGCCCTACACATTTTGAATGTTTCCCTCATCTATCACACCTGTTTCAAATCATCAACTCATTGATAGAGACCGCAAGACCTTATTTGGGTGTGTCTAATAAGGCAGACAATCAAACTGTGCAGGGCAGGGTGCCTCCAGGACAGGTTCGAGAACCAGTGCCCTAAAGAGACCGACTGGGCATCGATGCAATGCTGCCACAGTCTCTACGTTAGTTAATTTTTTTGGACTCAAAGCTGCCAAAAAGTATTTCAGACATGGTCCTGCGCAAATTGGTTGCAAAAAGTGGTCCCACCGCAATTTGAACTCGGATCACTGGATTCAGAGTGCTAACCATTACACCATGAAACCTTACCTGGAGCAGCCGTTGCTCACAGGGCCACAAAGACTGTCACCAGTGACAACCTAGTGCTGTTTTTATCTTTTCCTGCGGCAAGAAAGCACACAGGTTCCACCGAGATTCGAACTCAGATCGCTGGATTCAAAGCCCAGAGTGCTGACCATTACACCATGGAACCGAAACTGCTTGTTTGGTGGCCAACTGGGAAACAGATAGCTCCGTGGCAGTGGGGAAGCAGTTATACAGAGAAGTTGGAACCCAGTGATTTTTGGTCACTGGCCCGCCTCAAAAAACGGAAAAGAGTGGGAGATTTTGCCGAAACCCGGGATCGAACCAGGGACCTTTAGATCTTCAGTCTAACGCTCTCCCAACTGAGCTATTTCGGCCACAACAAGCTCCTGCTTAGCAAGCAGGGATTTCAGTGAGATCACCCTACTCTTTGTCACAGGAGAAGAGCAGAGCAGAGATGAGCCCCCAGACAATAAAAACAGCTGGCCAGTACGGGGATCGAACCCGCGACCTTGGCGTTATTAGCACCACGCTCTAACCATCTGAGCTAACCGGCCTCCCTTAGCCATCTGTCTCTACCCGATTGAATAAAAAACTGCCTCAATGTTAGTGAACGCAATGAGACCACAAAGCTTCACGTTTTATCGCGACCAAGGGCTCGTCCGGGATTTGAACCCGGGACCTCTCGCACCCAAAGCGAGAATCATACCCCTAGACCAACGAGCCTTCCTGTGCTGGGCCGAGAAAAAAGAGCTACTGCAGCATCAATAAAAGAAGGAACATGAACTAACGTGGAAGCAATCAAAGACCTCGAGACAGTGTTAAAGGCTAACGAACGCAAGTTGGCCTCTTAACTGACCTAAAAATGTGGCTGTATCTAACATGTAGAGGGATGTTAGGGAGGACAGCTGAAACTGTCAGATGTCACTTAGACCAGCGGTTCTCAATTCCAGTCCTCGAGCCCCCTGCTCTTCAGATTTTGTATGTTTCTCGTATAGCTTCAGACATTTGTTCCATTCAAACGTAAGTGCCCTGAGAAGTGGACATCACATGACATCCCTCCGTGATTCAAGTTCAGAGCGTATGTGTACGTTCAGTTCAAAGTGACTAACACAGAGGTGTACAGAGGTATACAGAGGTATATGATGTCACACTTGTCCATGTGTGAAGACGTTGCGCAGCGCAAATCCGTGAACCAATGTTCCAAAGTGAAGTAAACTTCGACGGATTTCCCCTGCTCAGGGAGTGGGGAGCAATGAACACTGTGTAGGGACCATGTCAATCGCAAGGAGCTCACTTCTAATGAGCTGATTATCCAAATCAGGTGTGCTAACAAAGAGAGACATGCAAAATATGCAGACCTTTGGGGAGCGAGGACTGGAATGGAGAACCGCTTCCTTATTCTTTAAGTCAGTGTGAGAAAAAGAGGTGAGAAGTTGTCTGCGTGACCCGAGTGATGCAAGGTGGTCTGCATAATACAAGAATCCGCACATGCATACTGGCGTAACAAGACCGAGAAGGTCCTTTAACACAAAAGCTAAATCTCTTTGTTAATTCGACAACACAATCGCGGCCAGTGCAAAGGTGCAAGCCCAGAGGAGGGACGGCCTCTTTGCATCAAGCCGGTCATTCGCAGCTATGCTCGTCATTCTTGAAAGGCCAGGGGAATTAGCTCAAATGGTAGAGCGCTCGCTTAGCATGCGAGAGGTAGCGGGATCGATGCCCGCATTCTCCAAGTTGGCTCCTGCCCTTTTACTCACACATCCCTAAATCAGTGGTTTTCAATCCTGTCCTGGAGGCATCCCTGCCCTGCACATTTTGCATTTCCCCTCATCTAACACACCAGTTTCAAATCATCAGCTCATTAATAGAGACTGCAAGACCTGATTTGGGTGTGTCTAATAAGGGAGACATACGAAATGTTCAGGACAGGGTTGCCTCCAGGAAAGGTTTGAAAACCATTGCCCTAAAGAGACCGACTGAGCACTGACGCAATGCTGCGACACTCCCACGTTAGCTTTTTTTGGGGCTCACAGCTGCCAAAAAGTATTTCAGACATGGTCCTGTGCAAATTGGTTGCAAAACATTGCCATTTTACACACAGTTCCCTAAAGCAGTGGTTTTCAAACCTGTCCTGGAGGCACCCCTGCCCTACACATTTTGAATGTTTCCCTCATCTATCACACCTGTTTCAAATCATCAACTCATTGATAGAGACCGCAAGACCTTATTTGGGTGTGTCTAATAAGGCAGACAATCAAACTGTGCAGGGCAGGGTGCCTCCAGGACAGGTTTGAGAACCAGTGCCCTAAAGAGACCGACTGGGCATCGATGCAATGCTGCCACAGTCTCTACGTTAGTTAATTTTTTTGGACTCAAAGCTGCCAAAAAGTATTTCAGACATGGTCCTGCGCAAATTGGTTGCAAAAAGTGGTCCCACCGCAATTTGAACTCGGATCACTGGATTCAGAGTGCTAACCATTACACCATGAAACCTTACCTGGAGCAGCCGTTGCTCACAGGGCCACAAAGACTGTCACCAGTGACAACCTAGTGCTGTTTTTATCTTTTCCTGCGGCAAGAAAGCACACAGGTTCCACCGAGATTCGAACTCAGATCGCTGGATTCAAAGCCCAGAGTGCTGACCATTACACCATGGAACCGAAACTGCTTGTTTGGTGGCCAACTGGGAAACAGATAGCTCCGTGGCAGTGGGGAAGCAGTTATACAGAGAAGTTGGAACCCAGTGATTTTTGGTCACTGGCCCGCCTCAAAAAACGGAAAAGAGTGGGAGATTTTGCCGAAACCCGGGATCGAACCAGGGACCTTTAGATCTTCAGTCTAACGCTCTCCCAACTGAGCTATTTCGGCCACAACAAGCTCCTGCTTAGCAAGCAGGGATTTCAGTGAGATCACCCTACTCTTTGTCACAGGAGAAGAGCAGAGCAGAGATGAGCCCCCAGACAATAAAAACAGCTGGCCAGTACGGGGATCGAACCCGCGACCTTGGCGTTATTAGCACCACGCTCTAACCATCTGAGCTAACCGGCCTCCCTTAGCCATCTGTCTCTACCCGATTGAATAAAAAACTGCCTCAATGTTAGTGAACGCAATGAGACTACAAAGCTTCACGTTTTATCGCGACCAAGGGCTCGTCCGGGATTTGAACCCGGGACCTCTCGCACCCAAAGCGAGAATCATACCCCTAGACCAACGAGCCTTCCTGTGCTGGGCCGAGAAAAAAGAGCTACTGCAGCATCAATAAAAGAAGGAACATGAACTAACGTGGAAGCAATCAAAGACCTCGAGACAGTGTTAAAGGCTAACGAACGCAAGTTGGCCTCTTAACTGACCTAAAAATGTGGCTGTATCTAACATGTAGAGGGATGTTAGGGAGGACAGCTGAAACTGTCAGATGTCACTTAGACCAGCGGTTCTCAATTCCAGTCCTCGAGCCCCCTGCTCTTCAGATTTTGTATGTTTCTCGTATAGCTTCAGACATTTGTTCCATTCAAACGTAAGTGCCCTGAGAAGTGGACATCACATGACATCCCTCCGTGATTCAAGTTCAGAGCGTATGTGTACGTTCAGTTCAAAGTGACTAACACAGAGGTGTACAGAGGTATACAGAGGTATATGATGTCACACTTGTCCATGTGTGAAGACGTTGCGCAGCGCAAATCCGTGAACCAATGTTCCAAAGTGAAGTAAACTTCGACGGATTTCCCCTGCTCAGGGAGTGGGGAGCAATGAACACTGTGTAGGGACCATGTCAATCGCAAGGAGCTCACTTCTAATGAGCTGATTATCCAAATCAGGTGTGCTAACAAAGAGAGACATGCAAAATATGCAGACCTTTGGGGAGCGAGGACTGGAATGGAGAACCGCTTCCTTATTCTTTAAGTCAGTGTGAGAAAAAGAGGTGAGAAGTTGTCTGCGTGACCCGAGTGATGCAAGGTGGTCTGCATAATACAAGAATCCGCACATGCATACTGGCGTAACAAGACCGAGAAGGTCCTTTAACACAAAAGCTAAATCTCTTTGTTAATTCGACAACACAATCGCGGCCAGTGCAAAGGTGCAAGCCCAGAGGAGGGACGGCCTCTTTGCATCAAGCCGGTCATTCGCAGCTATGCTCGTCATTCTTGAAAGGCCAGGGGAATTAGCTCAAATGGTAGAGCGCTCGCTTAGCATGCGAGAGGTAGCGGGATCGATGCCCGCATTCTCCAAGTTGGCTCCTGCCCTTTTACTCACACATCCCTAAATCAGTGGTTTTCAATCCTGTCCTGGAGGCATCCCTGCCCTGCACATTTTGCATTTCCCCTCATCTAACACACCAGTTTCAAATCATCAGCTCATTAATAGAGACTGCAAGACCTGATTTGGGTGTGTCTAATAAGGGAGACATACGAAATGTTCAGGACAGGGTTGCCTCCAGGAAAGGTTTGAAAACCATTGCCCTAAAGAGACCGACTGAGCACTGACGCAATGCTGCGACACTCCCACGTTAGCTTTTTTTGGGGCTCACAGCTGCCAAAAAGTATTTCAGACATGGTCCTGTGCAAATTGGTTGCAAAACATTGCCATTTTACACACAGTTCCCTAAAGCAGTGGTTTTCAAACCTGTCCTGGAGGCACCCCTGCCCTACACATTTTGAATGTTTCCCTCATCTATCACACCTGTTTCAAATCATCAACTCATTGATAGAGACCGCAAGACCTTATTTGGGTGTGTCTAATAAGGCAGACAATCAAACTGTGCAGGGCAGGGTGCCTCCAGGACAGGTTTGAGAACCAGTGCCCTAAAGAGACCGACTGGGCATCGATGCAATGCTGCCACAGTCTCTACGTTAGTTAATTTTTTTGGACTCAAAGCTGCCAAAAAGTATTTCAGACATGGTCCTGCGCAAATTGGTTGCAAAAAGTGGTCCCACCGCAATTTGAACTCGGATCACTGGATTCAGAGTGCTAACCATTACACCATGAAACCTTACCTGGAGCAGCCGTTGCTCACAGGGCCACAAAGACTGTCACCAGTGACAACCTAGTGCTGTTTTTATCTTTTCCTGCGGCAAGAAAGCACACAGGTTCCACCGAGATTCGAACTCAGATCGCTGGATTCAAAGCCCAGAGTGCTGACCATTACACCATGGAACCGAAACTGCTTGTTTGGTGGCCAACTGGGAAACAGATAGCTCCGTGGCAGTGGGGAAGCAGTTATACAGAGAAGTTGGAACCCAGTGATTTTTGGTCACTGGCCCGCCTCAAAAAACGGAAAAGAGTGGGAGATTTTGCCGAAACCCGGGATCGAACCAGGGACCTTTAGATCTTCAGTCTAACGCTCTCCCAACTGAGCTATTTCGGCCACAACAAGCTCCTGCTTAGCAAGCAGGGATTTCAGTGAGATCACCCTACTCTTTGTCACAGGAGAAGAGCAGAGCAGAGATGAGCCCCCAGACAATAAAAACAGCTGGCCAGTACGGGGATCGAACCCGCGACCTTGGCGTTATTAGCACCACGCTCTAACCATCTGAGCTAACCGGCCTCCCTTAGCCATCTGTCTCTACCCGATTGAATAAAAAACTGCCTCAATGTTAGTGAACGCAATGAGACTACAAAGCTTCACGTTTTATCGCGACCAAGGGCTCGTCCGGGATTTGAACCCGGGACCTCTCGCACCCAAAGCGAGAATCATACCCCTAGACCAACGAGCCTTCCTGTGCTGGGCCGAGAAAAAAGAGCTACTGCAGCATCAATAAAAGAAGGAACATGAACTAACGTGGAAGCAATCAAAGACCTCGAGACAGTGTTAAAGGCTAACGAACGCAAGTTGGCCTCTTAACTGACCTAAAAATGTGGCTGTATCTAACATGTAGAGGGATGTTAGGGAGGACAGCTGAAACTGTCAGATGTCACTTAGACCAGCGGTTCTCAATTCCAGTCCTCGAGCCCCCTGCTCTTCAGATTTTGTATGTTTCTCGTATAGCTTCAGACATTTGTTCCATTCAAACGTAAGTGCCCTGAGAAGTGGACATCACATGACATCCCTCCGTGATTCAAGTTCAGAGCGTATGTGTACGTTCAGTTCAAAGTGACTAACACAGAGGTGTACAGAGGTATACAGAGGTATATGATGTCACACTTGTCCATGTGTGAAGACGTTGCGCAGCGCAAATCCGTGAACCAATGTTCCAAAGTGAAGTAAACTTCGACGGATTTCCCCTGCTCAGGGAGTGGGGAGCAATGAACACTGTGTAGGGACCATGTCAATCGCAAGGAGCTCACTTCTAATGAGCTGATTATCCAAATCAGGTGTGCTAACAAAGAGAGACATGCAAAATATGCAGACCTTTGGGGAGCGAGGACTGGAATGGAGAACCGCTTCCTTATTCTTTAAGTCAGTGTGAGAAAAAGAGGTGAGAAGTTGTCTGCGTGACCCGAGTGATGCAAGGTGGTCTGCATAATACAAGAATCCGCACATGCATACTGGCGTAACAAGACCGAGAAGGTCCTTTAACACAAAAGCTAAATCTCTTTGTTAATTCGACAACACAATCGCGGCCAGTGCAAAGGTGCAAGCCCAGAGGAGGGACGGCCTCTTTGCATCAAGCCGGTCATTCGCAGCTATGCTCGTCATTCTTGAAAGGCCAGGGGAATTAGCTCAAATGGTAGAGCGCTCGCTTAGCATGCGAGAGGTAGCGGGATCGATGCCCGCATTCTCCAAGTTGGCTCCTGCCCTTTTACTCACACATCCCTAAATCAGTGGTTTTCAATCCTGTCCTGGAGGCATCCCTGCCCTGCACATTTTGCATTTCCCCTCATCTAACACACCAGTTTCAAATCATCAGCTCATTAATAGAGACTGCAAGACCTGATTTGGGTGTGTCTAATAAGGGAGACATACGAAATGTTCAGGACAGGGTTGCCTCCAGGAAAGGTTTGAAAACCATTGCCCTAAAGAGACCGACTGAGCACTGACGCAATGCTGCGACACTCCCACGTTAGCTTTTTTTGGGGCTCACAGCTGCCAAAAAGTATTTCAGACATGGTCCTGTGCAAATTGGTTGCAAAACATTGCCATTTTACACACAGTTCCCTAAAGCAGTGGTTTTCAAACCTGTCCTGGAGGCACCCCTGCCCTACACATTTTGAATGTTTCCCTCATCTATCACACCTGTTTCAAATCATCAACTCATTGATAGAGACCGCAAGACCTTATTTGGGTGTGTCTAATAAGGCAGACAATCAAACTGTGCAGGGCAGGGTGCCTCCAGGACAGGTTTGAGAACCAGTGCCCTAAAGAGACCGACTGGGCATCGATGCAATGCTGCCACAGTCTCTACGTTAGTTAATTTTTTTGGACTCAAAGCTGCCAAAAAGTATTTCAGACATGGTCCTGCGCAAATTGGTTGCAAAAAGTGGTCCCACCGCAATTTGAACTCGGATCACTGGATTCAGAGTGCTAACCATTACACCATGAAACCTTACCTGGAGCAGCCGTTGCTCACAGGGCCACAAAGACTGTCACCAGTGACAACCTAGTGCTGTTTTTATCTTTTCCTGCGGCAAGAAAGCACACAGGTTCCACCGAGATTCGAACTCAGATCGCTGGATTCAAAGCCCAGAGTGCTGACCATTACACCATGGAACCGAAACTGCTTGTTTGGTGGCCAACTGGGAAACAGATAGCTCCGTGGCAGTGGGGAAGCAGTTATACAGAGAAGTTGGAACCCAGTGATTTTTGGTCACTGGCCCGCCTCAAAAAACGGAAAGAGTGGGAGATTTTGCCGAAACCCGGGATCGAACCAGGGACCTTTAGATCTTCAGTCTAACGCTCTCCCAACTGAGCTATTTCGGCCACAACAAGCTCCTGCTTAGCAAGCAGGGATTTCAGTGAGATCACCCTACTCTTTGTCACAGGAGAAGAGCAGAGCAGAGATGAGCCCCCAGACAATAAAAACAGCTGGCCAGTACGGGGATCGAACCCGCGACCTTGGCGTTATTAGCACCACGCTCTAACCATCTGAGCTAACCGGCCTCCCTTAGCCATCTGTCTCTACCCGATTGAATAAAAAACTGCCTCAATGTTAGTGAACGCAATGAGACTACAAAGCTTCACGTTTTATCGCGACCAAGGGCTCGTCCGGGATTTGAACCCGGGACCTCTCGCACCCAAAGCGAGAATCATACCCCTAGACCAACGAGCCTTCCTGTGCTGGGCCGAGAAAAAAGAGCTACTGCAGCATCAATAAAAGAAGGAACATGAACTAACGTGGAAGCAATCAAAGACCTCGAGACAGTGTTAAAGGCTAACGAACGCAAGTTGGCCTCTTAACTGACCTAAAAATGTGGCTGTATCTAACATGTAGAGGGATGTTAGGGAGGACAGCTGAAACTGTCAGATGTCACTTAGACCAGCGGTTCTCAATTCCAGTCCTCGAGCCCCCTGCTCTTCAGATTTTGTATGTTTCTCGTATAGCTTCAGACATTTGTTCCATTCAAACGTAAGTGCCCTGAGAAGTGGACATCACATGACATCCCTCCGTGATTCAAGTTCAGAGCGTATGTGTACGTTCAGTTCAAAGTGACTAACACAGAGGTGTACAGAGGTATACAGAGGTATATGATGTCACACTTGTCCATGTGTGAAGACGTTGCGCAGCGCAAATCCGTGAACCAATGTTCCAAAGTGAAGTAAACTTCGACGGATTTCCCCTGCTCAGGGAGTGGGGAGCAATGAACACTGTGTAGGGACCATGTCAATCGCAAGGAGCTCACTTCTAATGAGCTGATTATCCAAATCAGGTGTGCTAACAAAGAGAGACATGCAAAATATGCAGACCTTTGGGGAGCGAGGACTGGAATGGAGAACCGCTTCCTTATTCTTTAAGTCAGTGTGAGAAAAAGAGGTGAGAAGTTGTCTGCGTGACCCGAGTGATGCAAGGTGGTCTGCATAATACAAGAATCCGCACATGCATACTGGCGTAACAAGACCGAGAAGGTCCTTTAACACAAAAGCTAAATCTCTTTGTTAATTCGACAACACAATCGCGGCCAGTGCAAAGGTGCAAGCCCAGAGGAGGGACGGCCTCTTTGCATCAAGCCGGTCATTCGCAGCTATGCTCGTCATTCTTGAAAGGCCAGGGGAATTAGCTCAAATGGTAGAGCGCTCGCTTAGCATGCGAGAGGTAGCGGGATCGATGCCCGCATTCTCCAAGTTGGCTCCTGCCCTTTTACTCACACATCCCTAAATCAGTGGTTTTCAATCCTGTCCTGGAGGCATCCCTGCCCTGCACATTTTGCATTTCCCCTCATCTAACACACCAGTTTCAAATCATCAGCTCATTGATAGAGACCGCAAGACCTGATTTGGGTGTGTCTAATAAGGCAGACAATCAAACTGTGCAGGGCAGGGTGCCTCCAGGACAGGTTTGAAAACCAGTGCCCTAAAGAGACCGACTGGGCATCGATGCAATGCTGCCACAGTCTCTACGTTAGTTAATTTTTTTGGACTCAAAGCTGCCAAAAAGTATTTCAGACATGGTCCTGCGCAAATTGGTTGCAAAAAGTGGTCCCACCGCAATTTGAACTCGGATCACTGGATTCAGAGTGCTAACCATTACACCATGAAACCTTACCTGGAGCAGCCGTTGCTCACAGGGCCACAAAGACTGTCACCAGTGACAACCTAGTGCTGTTTTTATCTTTTCCTGCGGCAAGAAAGCACACAGGTTCCACCGAGATTCGAACTCAGATCGCTGGATTCAAAGCCCAGAGTGCTGACCATTACACCATGGAACCGAAACTGCTTGTTTGGTGGCCAACTGGGAAACAGATAGCTCCGTGGCAGTGGGGAAGCAGTTATACAGAGAAGTTGGAACCCAGTGATTTTTGGTCACTGGCCCGCCTCAAAAAACGGAAAAGAGTGGGAGATTTTGCCGAAACCCGGGATCGAACCAGGGACCTTTAGATCTTCAGTCTAACGCTCTCCCAACTGAGCTATTTCGGCCACAACAAGCTCCTGCTTAGCAAGCAGGGATTTCAGTGAGATCACCCTACTCTTTGTCACAGGAGAAGAGCAGAGCAGAGATGAGCCCCCAGACAATAAAAACAGCTGGCCAGTACGGGGATCGAACCCGCGACCTTGGCGTTATTAGCACCACGCTCTAACCATCTGAGCTAACCGGCCTCCCTTAGTCATGTGTCTCTACCCGATTGAATAAAAAACTGCCTCAATGTTAGGGAACGCAATGAGACCACAAAGCTTCACGTTTTATCGCGACCAAGGGCTCGTCCGGGATTTGAACCCGGGACCTCTCGCACCCAAAGCGAGAATCATACCCCTAGACCAACGAGCCTTCCTGCGCTGGGCCGAGAAAAAAGAGCTACTGCAGCATCAATAAAAGAAGGAACATGAACTAACGTGGAAGCAATCAAAGACCTCGAGACAGTGTTAAAGGCTAACGAACGCAAGTTGGCCTCTTAACTGACCTAAAAATGTGGCTGTATCTAACATGTAGAGGGATGTTAGGGAGGACAGCTGAAACTGTCAGATGTCACTTAGACCAGCGGTTCTCAATTCCAGTCCTCGAGCCCCCTGCTCTTCAGATTTTGTATGTTTCTCGTATAGCTTCAGACATTTGTTCCATTCAAACGTAAGTGCCCTGAGAAGTGGACATCACATGACATCCCTCCGTGATTCAAGTTCAGAGCGTATGTGTACGTTCAGTTCAAAGTGACTAACACAGAGGTGTACAGAGGTATACAGAGGTATATGATGTCACACTTGTCCATGTGTGAAGACGTTGCGCAGCGCAAATCCGTGAACCAATGTTCCAAAGTGAAGTAAACTTCGACGGATTTCCCCTGCTCAGGGAGTGGGGAGCAATGAACACTGTGTAGGGACCATGTCAATCGCAAGGAGCTCACTTCTAATGAGCTGATTATCCAAATCAGGTGTGCTAACAAAGAGAGACATGCAAAATATGCAGACCTTTGGGGAGCGAGGACTGGAATGGAGAACCGCTTCCTTATTCTTTAAGTCAGTGTGAGAAAAAGAGGTGAGAAGTTGTCTGCGTGACCCGAGTGATGCAAGGTGGTCTGCATAATACAAGAATCCGCACATGCATACTGGCGTAACAAGACCGAGAAGGTCCTTTAACACAAAAGCTAAATCTCTTTGTTAATTCGACAACACAATCGCGGCCAGTGCAAAGGTGCAAGCCCAGAGGAGGGACGGCCTCTTTGCATCAAGCCGGTCATTCGCAGCTATGCTCGTCATTCTTGAAAGGCCAGGGGAATTAGCTCAAATGGTAGAGCGCTCGCTTAGCATGCGAGAGGTAGCGGGATCGATGCCCGCATTCTCCAAGTTGGCTCCTGCCCTTTTACTCACACATCCCTAAATCAGTGGTTTTCAATCCTGTCCTGGAGGCATCCCTGCCCTGCACATTTTGCATTTCCCCTCATCTAACACACCAGTTTCAAATCATCAGCTCATTAATAGAGACTGCAAGACCTGATTTGGGTGTGTCTAATAAGGGAGACATACGAAATGTTCAGGACAGGGTTGCCTCCAGGAAAGGTTTGAAAACCATTGCCCTAAAGAGACCGACTGAGCACTGACGCAATGCTGCGACACTCCCACGTTAGCTTTTTTTGGGGCTCACAGCTGCCAAAAAGTATTTCAGACATGGTCCTGTGCAAATTGGTTGCAAAACATTGCCATTTTACACACAGTTCCCTAAAGCAGTGGTTTTCAAACCTGTCCTGGAGGCACCCCTGCCCTACACATTTTGAATGTTTCCCTCATCTATCACACCTGTTTCAAATCATCAACTCATTGATAGAGACCGCAAGACCTTATTTGGGTGTGTCTAATAAGGCAGACAATCAAACTGTGCAGGGCAGGGTGCCTCCAGGACAGGTTTGAGAACCAGTGCCCTAAAGAGACCGACTGGGCATCGATGCAATGCTGCCACAGTCTCTACGTTAGTTAATTTTTTTGGACTCAAAGCTGCCAAAAAGTATTTCAGACATGGTCCTGCGCAAATTGGTTGCAAAAAGTGGTCCCACCGCAATTTGAACTCGGATCACTGGATTCAGAGTGCTAACCATTACACCATGAAACCTTACCTGGAGCAGCCGTTGCTCACAGGGCCACAAAGACTGTCACCAGTGACAACCTAGTGCTGTTTTTATCTTTTCCTGCGGCAAGAAAGCACACAGGTTCCACCGAGATTCGAACTCAGATCGCTGGATTCAAAGCCCAGAGTGCTGACCATTACACCATGGAACCGAAACTGCTTGTTTGGTGGCCAACTGGGAAACAGATAGCTCCGTGGCAGTGGGGAAGCAGTTATACAGAGAAGTTGGAACCCAGTGATTTTTGGTCACTGGCCCGCCTCAAAAAACGGAAAAGAGTGGGAGATTTGCCCGAACCCGGGATCGAACCAGGGACCTTTTAGATCTTCAGTCTTAACGCTCTCCCCAACTTGAGCTATTTCGGCCACAACAAGCTCCTGCTTAGCAAGCAGGGATTTCAGTGAGATCACCCTACTCTTTGTCACAGGAGAAGAGCAGAGCAGAGATGAGCCCCCAGACAATAAAAACAGCTGGCCAGTACGGGGATCGAACCCGCG
>NW_020526926.1:0-2500 GCF_003368295.1 Carassius auratus | reverse complement strand
CTAACGCGGTCTTGAGCCGGAAAGAGAATTGATTAGTTCATCTCATGAGTCTTTCGGGTCGAGTTTGACTCGTCCTTAATCACGTGACAGACCCATACGCGAAACTAACGCGGTCTTGAGCCGGAAAGAGAATTGATTAGTTCATCTCATGAGTCTATCGGGTCGAGTTTGACTCGTTCCTTAATCACGTGACAGCCCCATACGCAAAACTAACGCGGTCTTGAGCCGGAAAGAGAATTGATTAGTTCATCTCATGAGTCTTTCGGGTCGAGTTTGACTCGTTCCTTAATCACGTGACAGCCCCATACGCGAAACCAATGCGGTGAGCCGGAAAGAGAATTGATTAGTTCATCTCATGAGTCTTTCGGGTCGAGTTTGACTCGTTCCTTAATCACGTGACAGCCCCATGCGCTATTTCTGACATTTGTCACTGTGTTTTTGTTACTGTTTGTTGAGGATCTGTGGTTTGTTATTATTTTATAAATAAATAAAACCCTGTTATAATAAAATTTTGATTAATTTGTCTTCTTGACTGTCTATCGGTAAATAAACACTAGGCTATATAATAATGATAATAATCCAAGCTTACAATAAAAAGTATTTATAGACTAGTTTGTTCATTTTTACTCCAATTTTGAGTTTGCTGGGTATAATAATTGCTTTTCCTAGGCAGACTTGACATATTGGTGTAATATATGTATAAGAAGATTGCTCAAAAAAGGACATAATGACATACCATTAAAAGCAAATAACATTTTGAATTTGAATTATTTAAATGTTAAAGACAAATGTTAAAGACATTAAGGTTATGATAACTTCAGCTTTAACAGTTTTAACCCAGCTCAGAGTGAGGAGTTTCAGATCCTGGTTCACTGGCCAGTGCAGGGGCCATGTTTTGGGAAGACTTTGACGAGAGGGTAGCAAGCTGAGGCCTTCTGCTACCTCTTCTGAGACCTCAGATGCTATGATGGCCAACCTTGCAGAGCCACTCTTACCCCGCACATCAGACCCTCTGGGCCTGGTGGAGGAGATTGTTCACCAGTATACACAAGCCTTTCTGAAGTCACAAAGACAAGACTTTGCATTGTGGCCACATCCGTGCCATCTGAATTTTTTTTTTCTAAAACTGGGCAGATTATCTCAGATAGAAGAACTCACAGACTCAGCCCATCCAAGGTCAGGGAGCTTGTTGTTTTTTTAATAATGTAAACATGCCTTAAAGCAAGTCCTAAAATATAGCCAACAGTGTGTTATTTATTATAAGCTTATTTATTTTTATTTATTTAGAAAAAAGACTAGCTTGTTGTGCAATATTTTTGTTGTTGTGATTTTAAAAGGTAATTTGTTATTGTTATAAGGCTCCATTGCTTTAAGTATCTCTTAAATTTTCATTTATTTTTTATTCAAATGGTTTAAAATTATTTTGGGAATAGCTTGTTGTGCAATATTTAGTTTCTTTTTTTTTATATATTGTACTTTTAAAGTTCATTTGTTAAGGTTATTAGACCCTGTGGCTTTATTATCTTTTCATTTTAATTTCATTTTAATTATTTACATTTTTATTATTTTAATTTATTTTGGAATAGTTGTCCTCTTTGTTAAAAAGCTTTTCTGTAATAAACAATAAACAACTATTCAAAAGTATGTACAGTGTGTTTTTAATGTTATAAAGTGTCATATGTTACAAAAGTATGGTTTACACAGACAATCTGATTTAATAACTGCACAACTAAACAAAAACAAACAGACAGAAAAAAAAGATCAACATTTTAAGCATAACCAACTCTTTATTTCCACATTCAGTGTTATGGAAAAGTACCACCATGACAGAAATTAAAAACAACAATTTGAAACCAAGAAATGCATCACGTTACTGTAAGAGTAAATAATACTAATAATAAATAAGTACTACGCACCCATTTTGTAAGGAAAGTTGTAAATGAACTAATTACTCTAGCCAATGTTGTCACACAGTACAAAAGAACGAAAAACCCGAAGAACCGAAAGATGAACTATTCAATTATCTGCATTCTTTTACTGTCAGTGTCTATGGTTTTAGCGTATGGGCTGTCACGTGATTAAGGAACGACTCGACCCGAAGACTCATGAGATGAACTAATCAATTCTCTTTCCGGCTCAAATTGCATTGGGTTTAACGTATTGGGCTGTCACGTGATTGAGGAACGAGTCAAAAACCGATAGACTCGAACTATGAACTAATCAATTCTCTTTCCGGCTCATGCTGCATTGGGTTTAATGTATTGGGCTGTCACGTGATTGAGGAACGAGTCAAAAACCCGATAGACTCGAACTATGAACTAATCAATTCTCTTTCCGGCTCATGCTGCATTGGGTTTAACGTATTGGGCTGTCACGTGATTGAGGAACGAGTCAAAAACCCGATAGACTCGAACTATGAACTAATCAATTCTCTTTCCGGCTCAAGACTGCATTGAATGACAGGTGAATTACTACTACTAGAACAGAACCCATAGAATAA
>NW_020526925.1:0-41186 GCF_003368295.1 Carassius auratus | reverse complement strand
CATCACCTTTGAAGTTGTCCAAATGAATTCTTAGCAATGCATATTACTGATCAAAAATTAAGTTTTGATATATTTACGGTAGGAACTGTTCATGGAACATTATGATTTTTGGCATAAAAGAAAAATCAATAATTTTGACCCATACAATGATTTTTGGGGCTATTGCTTAAAATATACCCCAGGGACTTAAGACTGGTTTAGTGTTCCAGGGTCACATATATATTGGTGGAAATTCCTTTATTGTTTCCTGCCTTTTCCCTCCAGTATCCTGCAGCCCTAATTTCAATGCAGATGAGCCGATGTCTACATCTGTAATGCAGTGTGATCTTATGTTTGACTGCACTCTGAGCTGCCATAATGTAATTCAAATAAATCTCAATAGACAAAAGTTTCCCACTAACCTCTTCACGAGTTTGTGTGTGTGTGTGTGTGATTTGATGCACATTTGTGGTTGAATACACAATTTAATTACCATTAGTGAAATTGACTTGATATTAAATAAGGAATGTAAATTCTTCAGCTTCATGTCTGTAGCATTGATCCTTGACTGCTCCATCTCACGGTTAATGAAAGAGTCTTAATCTGTTTCTCAGCTGAAGGAGTGTGCAGATGAGGAGCGGGGAAAGGCTATCTGATGTCCTGCCTGGTGGACCACCACGTCAACATCACAGAACGCCAGTGCCATCAGTACATCACCAAGATGACCAGCATCATCTTCAGCGACTATCGGCTCATATGCGGCTTTATGGACAAATGCAGAGAAGACATCAACACCTTGGAGTGTGGAAGCATCGCTGGTCGGAGAAAAAGTATGCTTGTGTTCCAATAATAGCTGTGAATGCTTTGAATCCTTGCCCCACTTAAAACGCAAAGCTCTAGAATATCCCTTTGGGAAGCCACAGGATGTCGGCTTGGTACCACACGGCTGTGATGTAGTGACTCTGCCGTTCCCGAAATGTCCACATTCCTCCGGGCGTGCTGGAACATGGGCACCCGTTCACCACACTTGCCTCGTTCCCCCGGGTGCACACTGCTGAAATAAAAAAAGTTAACTTTAGACTTGTCTGATTGTTGACTTAAAATAGCCTAAATATGCTCAGACTGCCAAACATATAGGATATGAAGATTATATTTAGCTGCTTAGTGGGTTTACAAACTTTAAGATGTTTTTTAGACCATGGGTTATGCTTTAATTGTCTTCTATTATATGATTAACTGACAGCTCCTGTTCTGTAGTGCCTTTTAATATCACTAGGTGTTTTGTCATTAAGTTGCATGCTTTAAATTCTGACACTACATTACTGCGAGTGGGCTCTTGAATATCATCATCAACACTATTTTATGTGTTATTTGTTTACAGTCGCCTTGGATGGTGTTCCTGGACCTCAGGACGTGTTAGTGGTTAAAGGCAGGGCCTTCACTTTAATTCACGGGCCGATTATCTAAAATTGGTTATAATTTTCTTTTTTAATTAACAACAACAAAAAAATGTTATAAAAACATTCTTTAGCAGACTTTTGTTCAAAATATGTATTTTAAAACATTTATTGTAAAGTTTTTCTTTTTTTTACTTTTATTTATTTATTTTATTTTGCTTTGATATATTTTATAATTTATCTTTATTTATTTATTTATTCGTTTTTCTCACTCTCCTAAGTGTTGTTATATTTTTATTAACTGAAACTATTATTTTGAAATAAAGCTGAAATAAAAAAATAAACAAAAAATCTGATTAAAAACATAAAAATAAATATTTGAAATGTTGCCTTGGGAACTAGATAGAATAATGTTATGTTGAAGTACTAAAATTACTAAAACTTAAATAAATATAAATCAAATCTATATTGAATAAAAATAACAAAAGCA
Source organism: Carassius auratus (assembly GCF_003368295.1). NCBI lineage: Eukaryota > Metazoa > Chordata > Actinopteri > Cypriniformes > Cyprinidae > Carassius > Carassius auratus. The sequence goes on along the minus strand of NW_020526925.1, from coordinate 39,320 downwards.
TATAACACATTACTAAACTTATAATAATTAAAACTGAAACCGTAAAAATAAAAATATAAAACATATTATTAATGATATAATTGTATCAAAATATATCAAATACAATTCTAAATAATAATAATAAATTACTATAATACTAAAACAGTATATAAATAATACTAAAATAAAACTCCTTTGTCCCTGCTCTTTTCAGTCTTTCCTATATAAACAGCCAAAATGCTCATTAAAAAAAAGTAAAAAAAAAAAAAAAACACTTTTACTTCACATTCTTCTTTTGTCTTGTATTCAAAAGCATCATTGTTAATCTATTTGATTTTCAAATTTTATGTCAAACATCTTACTAGTTTACTTTTTTACTTTGTGATTCGTTTTCCTTCCTTCCTTTCATCCCTTCAGTTTAATGGTCTATATCTGTTGTCCCAAAATAAACCCTATGCCAAGCTGTTTCTGAGTCCAAAGGGCAAATATAATGTCATTTGTTTTTCCTTCTGGTTAGGACCTGCATTCCCAGGGCGAGGTGATTGCGTGTCTGGAGAGGGCTCTGGTCCGGGAGGCAGAGCAGAAGGATAAGGCTCGTCAAATCAAGGACGAGTGCAAAAAGGCCATCATGAGAGTGGCAGAACTATCAGCGGACGACTTCCACCTCGACCGCTACCTCTACTTCTCCTGCCGAGACGACCGGGAGCGCTTTTGTGAGCATGTATGTGTCAGCTTCTCTAATAGTGTCCTCTCATCCATCACGATAACTGCAGCCTAATCTGCACACTGTCACTACTCTCTACAAGTGTGTACTTTGCTGGAAGGCTGTCATGATTGACAGCTGCCTGTCATGTGCTGTGAGTCAGATTGACAGGGCCGAAGTGTTGATGTGCCAACATGAAGTGCTGAATATCTCCGATTGACCTGAATTGGCTTTTGACATTTTTTTAATCTATTTCTTTTTGGTTGCAGACCCAGGTGGGAGAGGGCAGAGTGTACAAATGCTTGTTCAACCATAAATTTGAGGAAGCAATGTCGGAAAAGGTGCGTTACATCTATGCTCACCAATACATTGAATTGAATACCACAGGTTCTGGGAAACAAACTGAAATGCATTGTAAATGTTTCTTGTGTCTCAACCAAATCCGTGCAACAGTATGTGCATTAAAAAAGTCAGTGTGGGAGGAAAGTGTCTGATCCAAGGTCATTCTCTAGAAGAAGCCGCAGGAATGTTGGTGGTCAGTTTAGTGTATGTGTTTGTCTGTGTGCTTAACAAGCATCTCTGTCCACAGTGGCAGAAACGCCCTGACCACTCGGCAAAAGCTCATTGCTCAAGATTATAAAGTCAGTTACTCCCTGGCGAAGGCCTGTAAGGCCGACCTACGCAAGTACCGTTGTAACCCGGACGCCAGCATGCCTCGCGCCAGAGAGGCCAGACTCTCCTTCCTCCTCCTCTGCCTGGAGTCTGCTGTTCACAGAGGTCTGTTCATATCATTCAGTATCATGCTACTGTTCTACTCTGACACTGGCCAATATTAGCTCTTTATTCAGTATTCTTTGATATTGGATATTTCACTGTGCATGTTCATTTTGAATTCTAAACTGATTAATAATTGGATACAATTACCATTACATTGGATACATATATTATCATACAATTATTCTACATTTTTACATTTAGATTAGTATTATATGTATATATGCATTTTTTTATTCTACTTAGATTTTTACTTATTATTACTATTATTGTACATTTTATTGTCATATTATTATTATTATTATTATAAATTTTTACATTAGAATAGTACCAAATCAGTTATCCGCTAATATTTAACATGTTAATTTTAGTTTTTCAGTATTGTTTCATATTTGATATTTAATTGTGCATTTAATGATTATTATATTTTTACTTTGATTATTATTTATTAAAATGTACTTTATTGTCATATTATTATAATTCATATTTATATTTAGAATAGTACAGTATCAGTTATGGGACAATATGAAGAGAGATATTTTTTATTTTCTCAGTGTTGTTTAGTATTGGGTATTTAATTGTGCATTTTTGTACTTTAATTATAACTCATTATTATTATTATTATTATTATTATTATTATTATTATTATTATTATTGTCATATGATTACTGTTCATATTTTTATATTTAAACTATTACCATATTGGTTATAGACAAATACAATTATTATTATTATTATGTTTTTTTTATATTGGGGTAATTGTGTAAGTTATTTTTTCTTATTACTCATTATCATTCATTATTAGTATTATTACCATATGATTATTATTCATATTTACATTTATACTAGTACCATATTAGTAGAAGTACTCAATTCTGCTGTAGTAATAAAAAATATATTTTAATTGTTATTCTACATTTAGTTTTTTTATTAGACAAAATGGTATGAAATGTTAATAACAAAAATGTATAAATAAAAATGCACATAAGCCAGAATATGAAACCTTAATCAATTATTATAAATTCTAAATGTAAAGTAATTAAATATTTTGTGAATATTATACAAATCGTTTTTTTTTTGAAGCACATAAATGCAGTATACTGTATATTCTGTGCAGTAAATAACATGCTCTCATTCATGCATGTTCCCCTGTTCAGGGCTGTTTGTTGATTTGTTGCAACCTAATAAGTTTGTCCATTGTTACGTTCCTTCCCGTGGGTTTCTCTGCTGTCTTCAGGCCGCACGGTGACCGGAGACTGTCAGGGGGAGATGCTGGACTACAGACGCATGCTAATGGAGGATTTCTCTCTGAGTCCTGAGATCGTGTTGCATTGTCGAGGAGAGATCGAGGCGCACTGCTCAGGACTGCACCGCAAGGGACGCACCCTGCACTGCCTCATGAGAGTCACCCGCGGGGACAAGGGCACGGTGGACAACCTCTGTCAGACAGCAGTAAGAACCCTTGGGATTGTGGGAAAGTTTGTTGCATATTTAATTATAGTTTGTACTTTAAAAAAATAAGTTTTAATAGTTCAAAATACAGTAAAAACAGTAATATTGTGAAATTTTACTGATTTCAACTTTCAATATGTTTTAAAATGTAATTTATTCTTGTAATGCATCATTACTCCTACTTTGTTGTAATATGCTGATGCTTTGATGCTCAAGATAAATTTATAATTATTCTAAATGTTGAATAATTGTTCTACATGTACTAAACTGTAATATGTGTCCATGCGGAATACAAATATGACATCATTTTATATTGTGGCATAATAACATTTTGAGCTGTGACTTATATCCTGATGAAATGATGAATGATTTGTCTCTGGTGTAGCTCCAGACTCTTATCCAGTCAGCAGACCCCGGCGCTGATTACCGGATCGATCGCGCTTTGAATGAAGCCTGTGAGTCTGTGATCCAGACGGCCTGCAAACACATCCGCAGCGGAGACCCTATGTGAGTCATGTCAATATAGCGTAAACACTTGCATGAAAGCTTCAGTCATCGATGTTGAAGACTCCAGGGAAACTACTGAGCAGCAGATAACTGTAGTCTGTCACAGGATTTATCTGGGTTGGTTGAGAGACCATTCCTGTAGAGATTATTCCTCTTGACCTAATGCTTTGTTTAAAGCAGCGATACTGTCTTTCTCTCACAGGCACCATATAAAACTGCAGTGGATTTATAGAAGAGAGTCAAATCCAATTAAGTGTTCACTCTTTTTCTAAGAGAAAGAATGATGAACAGGCATTCAAGCTGAAGAATACAACTATATATATATATATATATATATATATATATATATATATATATATATTTATTTCATTTATTTGGTTTTATGAAATTATGCTTTTTCTGAATTATTTAATTTAATTTATTTTTTTAATTCATTTTTATTATAATTGTAAAAAAACAAATGTCCTTCTTTGGAAAAAGTATTTATTTATTTATTTGTTTGTTTGTTTGCTTTTTATTATTATTATTGTATTTGTTAAATAATAATAATATACAATTAAATTTATACTATAAATAATAATAATCCATCTTTTTCATAAATGTGGGATTTTTTTTAATTAGCTGTCAATGGCAGATTGTACATGCAAATTTCCCCTGATTTTTTTTCTTCACTTTTTAACTCTTAATTACGGTGCATTTTTTAAAAACTAATAATTTAATAATACTGTTAAATGTAGTCTTTAGCAGATCTAAAAAAAACTAATATCTATTTTTCATAATTTTCCTTATAATGTTGTAATGCCCAAATTCACTTTTAGCTATTTTAGTTTTTGGTGTTTTGTTTATTTCAACAAAATAGTACTGAATTTTTGCCCAAATCTTTAAAATAATAATTGGCTTAACATATTGATTATAATTTTATTATATATATATATATATTTAAATTAAATTAGATATCACGTCCTTTTGACGCCTTGACGCCGTTAAATAATGCAAAATAGAAAAGTGGATGAATTAATTATTGAAATATAAATGCATAAATGTAATGTCATTAAAACACAAATTTGCTGTTGATTTTTGAAAAGATCATTTGGTTGATTAAATATCCCAAACATGTATTTGTGTGTGTTTGTAGGATTCTGTCTTGTCTAATGGAGCATCTTTACACAGAGAAGATGGTTCAGGACTGTGAACACAGTCTTCTGGAGCTGCAGTACTTCATTTCAAGAGACTGGAAGTAATCAACCAAACCTTTCCTTTATCTTTTCCTGACCTCACCTGATGACTCAGACAAAATAAGACCCTTGAAACCCCCTCTTATGCTTTCAAGTTGGTGTTTTGGAGTGTGGTTGTGTAGTAATAGGTTGGCTATTACTACACAGACTGGCTGTGTGATGCTTTTTTTTTGTTGCGGCCCTACAGAGACTGTTATACGCTTCTCTATTTTGGTCAATTTTTATATGTAAACCTGTTTTGCAGGCTGATTCATGCAGCTTACACTAAATGCGTCGTAACAGATTTGTGTACATACACTACAGCTCAAAAAGTTTGAGGTTTGAGGTGTTGTGAAATATTATTACAATTTAAATGACCAGTTTTCTATTTGAATATATTTTTAAAGGTTATTTATTCCTGTGATGCAAAACTGAATTTTCAGCATCATTACTCCAGTGTCACATGATCATTACAATATGCTGATTGGCTGCTCAGGAAACATTTATCATTGTTATCACGAATATTTATGTTGAAAGTAACCAAAACATTGAAGACAAAACATATTTTTTTGAATGATTCTTTGATGAGTTGTTCAAAAGAATAGCATTTATTTGTAAAATTATATATTTTTCTTTACTGTCACTTTTGATCAATTTAATGCTTATTTACTCAATTCAAACATTAATTTCTTAACTCCTTTGTGGTGTGTTACTCTATATAGCTATAATGATTTCCAGTACAGACATAATTCTACTTTTATTTTGATATTTTGCATCACAAGACCAGAGGTTAAAGTTAGAATCCGGTTAGACATGTGACTCATTTTTGTCTCCTGTGTATTTGTTCTGACTAGGCTTGATCCAATCCTATACCGTAAGTGTCAGAACGACGCATCCAGACTGTGTTACACCCCGGGCTGGAACGAGAGCAGTGAGCTGATGCCTCCTGGCGCTGTGTTTTCCTGCCTTTACCGGCACGCTTACCGGACAGAAGAGCAGGGCAGACGAGTGAGAAGCACAAATAATGCGCATTTAATTTGTCAGCTCTCATTAAGACACTGAAGAGAGAATCAGCATGAAGTCTGATCTACTTTAAAGTTTATTCTGACTAGGAACTACTCAGATGCTGCATTTGTCCAACATATAGAAAAGTGAACTGTTTGATCACTTTGTATGAGACAACAAGCATGTTGAATGGAGAGCATGTGAATTTGGATGTCAAAATAGATGATTGGACTGATATTCTGTCAAAATATTCAGTGTGTCTTCATGTGCAGCTCACCAGGGACTGTAAGATGGAAGTCCAGAGAGTTCTTCACCAGAGAGCTCTGGATGTGAAGCTGGACCCGGAGCTCCAGAAACGCTGCATGACTGACCTGGGCAAATGGTGCAGTGAGAAGACGGACAACGGACAGGTAAAAAATGAGTTTTGGGATCAAACTCCTCAGTATTGAAGGAGTATCAGTTCATGATGAGTGTTTCTAGGTCAGGGATTCAGAGTTGTTTGTCTGCCTCAGGAGCTGGAGTGTCTTCAGGACCATCTTGAGGACTTGGTGTCAAACTGCAGAGATGTGGTGGGCAACCTGACAGAACTGGAATCTGAGGTTTGTTTCCTATTCCACACCACAGCATCTACATAAACCTTAGAGGGAATAAAGTCATAAAGAATGAGGGTGGAAAAGAAATTGCTGGCAAAGGTCTTCTATACTGTTTTCTTATCTGTTATAGTTACTGTTTTGTTGTACAGTTTACTGTTTACATATATATATTAACTTACATATGTCAGTAAGTAGTTTTTTTTTTTTTTTAACTTTTATTCAGCAAGGATGCATCAAAACATTGATCAACAGTGACAATAAAGACGCTTATGTTGCAAATTTTCAATTTCAAGTAAATGCTGTTCTTTTGAAATAAATAATCATCAAAGAACATTCAAACAACGTATCAAACATTCAAATCTGATAATAGTGCATGTTTAGAATTAGAATATTTTCTGAAGGGTCATGTGACACAAAAGACGGGAGTAATGGCTGCTGAAAATTTTTTTCATCACAGTTTTTCATCACAGGAATAAATTACATTTTTAATTACAGTAGAATGGAAAACAGTTCTTTTAAACTGTAATAATAGTTCACAATGTTACTGTTTTAACTGTAGTTTTGATCAAATAAATGCAGCCTTGGTGAGCATAAGAGACTTCCTTCATTACATCAAAAGATCTTATTTTTAAATATATAGAATTTTAGAATTTAGGGACTTTTGGGGAGAAACGATCTTGATTCATGGTCATCTGGTGTGTTCACAGGACATTCAGATTGAAGCTCTGCTGATCCGAGCCTGTGAACCGGTCATCCAGAGCCACTGCCATGTTAGTACCAACGGCACACACATCTGATTATTCCCTTTATTATTTTATAAATTCTGAATTCCTCGTGTGGGTCTCTTTCCTCCCAGGATGTAGCTGATAATCAGATAGACACAGGGAATCTTCTGGAATGCCTGGTGCAGAACAAGCATCAGAGGGAAATGAATGAGAAATGTGCTGTGGGCGTCACTCATTTCCAGCTGGTAAGACAGTCACATTGTTCAGTTTGAATGATGGCAAGTAAAAGTTTTCCCAAATGTCATGCTATCCCAGCAGAGAGTGTACTGAATGGTTTTGGGTTGGTTTGGGGTATTGATGGATGGATGCTGACCATGCTAATTAATTAGGGTCAGCAACCGCAAAGGATCTATCCCCTCTATGCTTTAACCATGATCTGGAGACAAAGAGAAGTGTTTGATCACCAGACCTCAGATTTCGTGTAGGATTTTATGGATAAAGTTGATCAGATAGCTCTTTGCCAGATTATTTATAGATTTAAAATTAGAGAAGAATTTTGAACTAAGATGCACAGGTAACCAATGCAATGATTTCATAATTGGAGTAACGTGATCAAATTTACATTGTGCTTTGAGGAATTTAGCAGCAGTGTTTTGTACTAATTGGACACGAGCAATGAAAGATTTAGAAATGCCAAGATAAAGAGAGTTGTAGTAGTCCAAGCGAGATGTAATGAGCGCATGGATAGCAATCTCTGAAGTTTTTACAGAGAGAAAAAAAAAATATTTTGGAGAGAAGGCATAGCTGAAAAAAAGGAAATAATAACCGTATTTAATTGTTTATCAGATTTGAGACTGATCACAGAAAACACCTAGGTTCTTAATACAGAAAGTAGTGTATCATCATACACGTGAGATCAACGATACACAATATTATCATGCACGGTTGGAGCAAGAGAGAGACTCTTTGTTCTTGTCATAGCAGAACTATTCGGTGTTTTAAACCACGCAGGTGCATGAGAGAGAGCCTATGGAATCATCAATAATCGAAAAAAATATACTTTCAAACATACTGATAAATTAACTTGAATATGAAAATACTGTATTTAAAACAGCTAGTTCATATATAGTCAGACGCAACTGTCATATTGCGCGTCCTGTGACAAATTTGACGCATCTGCGCACAGAAGTTATCAGTCTAAATCTTCTGCAAAATCAGTCAAAGGTGAAAATTAATAGTACTGTATTTCCTGCACTATAAGGCGCACCGGATTATAAGGCTCACATTCAATGAATGGCCTATTTTAACTCTGTTTTCATGTATAGGGTGCACCGAATTATAAGGCGCATAGAATAGGAGAAACTGCAGTCAAACGTTTGACTGGGTTTGCGTTATACATCCACTAGATGGAGCTGTGCTAAAGGTAATGTCAACATTATGGCAGAGCACCTTGATCCATATATAAGGTGCTCTGGATTATAAGGCGCACTGTCGGTTTTTTAGAAAATTAAAGGCTTTTAAGTGTGGACATTTTGGACATAAACGAACATGTTAAATATATTCAGATGCATCAGTCATACATCCCTCCGGACCGTGCGCTTCATGACGAGCTCGACGCACCGCCACAGAAACAAAAATGAGATGCATTCTAACACAACTGTGGCTTTAAACTCAGTAAGTGAGGGCTCTTTTAAAATATTGCACATATATAAGCCATTCAGATTACTTGTTAAAGTGCAATGAAATTCCTTATATCTGCAGATGATGTACGTCTGTTTGTGGATGGAGACTCATTCACCGGCTACAGGCTGTGATCCTCATTTGTGCACGTGTGTGTGTGTGTGTGTGTGTGTGTGTGTGTGTGTGTGTGTGTGTGTGTGTGTGTGTGTGTGTGTGTGTGTGTGTGTGTGTGTGAAATGCAGTGTTGAAGTGAAATATAATTAAAGTTAATTATAAACCCATTCAAAATTAATGTTAAATGGGTTTAGTCAATGGTTAAATGTTAGGGGGGAAGAAACAATTTCCCACAGACATCAGTAGTATTGGTATCATTGATACTTGCCTTCAATCATAAAAAAGATTTCTTTATGTTGTTTCTACATTAATTTGAAGATTGAATGTGATATTATTGCAATATAAAACTATATTAAATTTTTTTTGTGTTAGGTGGGATTAATCACGATTAATTTCAGAAAAAACTTATTTTAATCGATTGACAGCATTAGATTAAATATATAATTGAAAGCAGTAGTAGTATGTCAATGGTTCTAAAATAACACTAAATTGCGTTACATATATAAATTGCATTATTTTATGTGTACTATCTAGCAGTTCATGTACGCTTTGAGATATGGGATGTAATTTTTGTCAAGTGTATTTTCACTTGTCTACCCTTCAGGTTCAGATGAAGGACTTCCGCTTCTCCTACAAGTTCAAAATGGCCTGTAAAGAGGATGTCCTCAAACTCTGTCCCAACATTAAGAAAAAGTGAGCAGCTGTTTCTTCAGGCTTTGAAACGTTCTTCATAAACCCTGTTTTGATTTTGTCATTAAATTTTGATGGTGATTTATTTGTTCTGTAACATCTTTTCATAGAGGCTTTAATGATCACAGCCTGTCTGTGTGTCTGCCTCAGTGTCTCTTTCACCCTCTTCATGTGTCATTTCATGTTTCTTTCACCTCAGGGCGGATGTGGTCATCTGTTTGAGCACCACGGTGAGGAACGACACGCTACAGGATGTGAAAGATCAGCGTGTGTCTCTTAAATGTCGGAAACAGCTGAGGGTGGAAGAGCTGGAGATGGTGAGTTCACTTTACTCAAGTTAAATCAAACACTTCTCCAGATCCTTTTTCCTGTACAACAAAAGTGCAATGTCATTTGTTCAATCAAGGACCTAAAAGTACCATTAAAGTTTGAGAAAACTTTTGCATATGACTCGTGTTCTGTATTCCACGTCTTCTGAAGCTATACGGTCAGATGTCACGCTCTCTGTCCTCTTGTTTTGCAGTCAGAGGACATTCGACTGGAACCTGAGCTGCATGATGCTTGTAAGAAGGATATCAACAAGTTTTGTTCCTCTGTTGCCTACGGAAATGCTCAGGTAACTGTTTACCATATTTTCCGGACTCTAAGTCACACTTTTTTTCATAGTTTGGCTGGTCCAGCGACTTATAGTCAGGTGCGACTTATTTATCAAAATTAATTTGACATGAACCGAGAGAAATGAACCAAGAGAAAACATTACCCTCTACAGATTCCTAGATCATGGAACACATGGGAATAGTAGAAAATCATACAAATTGAGATTTCCAGGTCATCAAAAGTCTGTAGCAAATAACTGTGCTCTGCATAGAGGCTGGAAAAGGCAAGGCCATTTTTGAACAACTACCGTTTATTTTTTTTTTTTTTTTTACATAAATGAGGAGTTTATATTAAAATAATTAAATATAATAATTAAAAGAATAACATTTCCAGAATTGGGAACAGAATGTTATGTTATATTTTATATTTTTATATAATGTTATATTTTTATTACCAGTGAATTTACATGACTTTTATAGCAATATATATATATATATATATATATATATATATATATATATATATATATATATATATATATATATATATATATATATATATAAATATAAATATAAAACATAAAATATAATAAAATTGCTGTTCACAAATAGATAAAATATATTAGAATTTAACAAAGCTAGATTAAGTTATTTGTTTTAAAAATGTCCATATTTTTACATTCTACTAATTTTCAATTACTTTTCCAGGTCTAGAAATCACATTTTTAAAAATTCCCACATACGGGGTTCATAAATAAAAATTATATAATTAAGAATTATAATTAAGGAATGTCAGCTTATATTTTGATGTTTGGCTATTTTTTTTTTTTTTTTTTGCTTAATTTTAATTTTTACATTTAAAATTAAGTATTGGTACCTAAAATAAAGTACAAATAGAAAACCCTTCCATCAGCCTCTATAAAATGATAAAAAAACTTGAGTGATCATGAAAGTCTGGAAAAGTTGTGGAAATTCATTGGTCAAATGTGGAAAAACCCTACATTACAGTCTGATATGCCTCATATGCAAAATACTAACTACAATATTATACCGATATTGTTATGCATGTTATACAAAGCCAGGTGGTTTGAGGCATGTGTTTACACACATGCAAAATACATGTTATACTAAGTAGGATTTTCCATACTTTTTATGGAAGTACATTTTCATTGTGTAACGCTCTCCGCTTTCTCACCCAGTCCATTAAAAACCAAGCTATAAAACTGCTTCAGCCAATAAATCATGTTGACACAACCATGAGCACATTAACATATGACCATACATGTTTACATAATTACACTTATTCAGTAGCCAGCAACCTGGCATGGTCCTGTTTAGTCATGTAACAGCTTAGGTCAGCTTAATAATAATAATAATAATAATAATAATGCAATCAAATATTAATGCATTTAATCATGCACTCTGACCTACATAAAATTACATCATTTCCTAACTTCAACACAATTCCAGCTTAAAGACCACCTATGAAATGCATAGAAAATGTGTAGAGCTGGCGGTTTATGGTGTTAATTTAGTCTGATTATTATTTAATGAAAAAAATTAATTTACATCACGTGTATGATGCCTATACACAAGAAACCTCGATTAACCTTAACTTGACAGCGTAAGTGAAAAAATAAAATGCTGCAGCAATGTAGCCCTATTGGAGAAGTAACTAATAACTAACTATATTCATCACCTGTTCTTTTTTCGTCTGTATCTGTCCTCTTCTTCTCAGATCATTGAGTGTCTCAAAGAGAGCAAGAAGCAGCTTTCTCAGGTTTGTCATCAGAAGATCTTTAAGCTTCAGGAAACTGAAATGATGGATCCGGAGCTGGACTATCAGCTCATGAGAGTGTGCAAGCAGATGATCAAGGTGAGATGTTTTTAGCAAGTTCTGCAGTTCCCTTTGGTCATATACTGACATTATCTAAGCTCTCCTGTCAAACAGAGCGATCTGACGGTTATAAACGTACTCTGGATTGTCAAAAATCAATAGGAATAGCATAAGCCCCATGTTTTAATGAACTTAATAAGATCAACACGGGGCCAGAGTGAAGTGGCTGATAGATCGATAGAGCTGATTTGGAAAGGAGTATTAAACATTGAAAGCACATAACCTGTATGCTATTAACAAATACAGTAATGTTATGAAAGAAATTCTTACTTTTATTCAGCTAGAATACAAAAAGGTGATCAAAATTAGCAGTAAAGACTTTTATAATGTTACAAAAGATTCCTTGTTCAAATAAATATTTGTCTTATTGTATTATTATTGTTGTTATTATTAATCAAATGAGAATTTTACAATAACTTCTAAAGGATCTTGTGACTCTGAATACTGGCGTGATGATGCTGAAAATTCAGGTTTGCATCACAAGAATACAATTTTAAATACATTAAAATAAAAAAGCAGTAATTTTATGTTGTAATGACATTTTTCAATATCAGTAACAAATGCAACATTGGTGTGCAAGAAAGCCCAAACTTGTCTACTTGAGCCTGTAAGACTGTTCCCATAGATCTGTGCAGTCAGTAGTTAAGTCTGTTTCTCCTTTTCTCGTTCTTTCTCGAACTATTTGTCCTTGGTTTAGCGGTTTTGCACAGAGTCAGATGCTAAGAACATGCTACAGTGTCTAAAACTGAACAAGAACAGCGAGCTTATGGATCCCAAGTGTAAGCAGATGATCACCAAGAGACAAATCACTCAGAACACAGGTGAAGACCAAACACATCCGCACCATTAAAAGCCTTCATTTCCACTCACCTAGTTAGCTGAGTTTGTCATCTACATCTCTGAAACTCTTCCTCAAGTTCTGTTTAAAGGCTAGTTTTCTTATATTTCAACTTCTGTTATGCTAGAGTTTTGATTTCTTTGGTGTTTTCAGACTACAGACTGAACCCAGTGTTGAGGAAGGCTTGTAAAGCAGACATTCCCAAGTTTTGTCAAAGCATTCTTGGCAAAGCCAGTGACGCCAACGAACTGGAGGGTCAAGTCATATCCTGCCTCAAACTCAAGTATGCAGACCAGGTATGTGTTTCACTCAATATTAGCAACAAATAATACAAATGATAGTCTTGTGTTGCTATAAGGACCACCTGACTGACATTATTGTACCACTTACCTATATCAGTGTTGTTACTGTTAAAATTGCTGTTGGTAATTGAAATAAAACTGAACTAAAATTAGAAATGTTGCTTAAATGTTGTGTATAAAATTTACTAAAACTAAAACGGAATTAAAAATAAAGTTATACAGAAATAATAATACAATTTGCAGCTTTAATGGAAATAGTTAATGTAAATATTAGATGAAAAATACAAACGTACAAAATTTTAACTGGATTGAAATTTATAAATGTTCACTAAATGTTTCGCTAAAACTATGAATAATTGAATTTTTATTTATTTAAAAATAGATATAAAATGACAAAAGCAAACTGAAAATATAAAAATAAAAGCTAATTCAAAATATGAATATTAAATATGAATAAATAATACTAAAGTAACATTGACTTTTATAGATATGAAATGTTGATTCGTAAGTCAACATAATGTTATTTTTTGGTGGTCTTGTAGGCCATGGAAGTTCTTTTATTAGTCTGTGAGTGGGAGTGTTGTGGTGTGGAAATGCAGACTGTTGAACAGTTGTAAACGGTTGTTCTCAGCGCTTGTCTGGAGACTGTGAGGATCAGATCAGAGTGATTCTTCAGGAGTCAGCGCTCGACTACCGGCTCGATCCTCAGCTCCAGGTTCACTGCAGGAATGAGGTGAGCGGACACATCACATCATGAGCCGTCTTTAGCATCTGAATCGAAATGAAAACACACCACTGGCTGATTTAAAGCACTCTTAATTTTATGAATGTTTTTTGAATTTATGAATATTTAAATATTCATATTTTTCATTACTGAGTTAAATATAATGGGCATTTCCTTTAATTCTATCTGTCAGCTCATTACGATGTGTTTCGGGTCACTTCGTAACATGTCTGTTTGTGTGTGTGTGTTAGATCACGCGGCTGTGTGCTGAGGAAGCTGCCGCACAGGAACAGACGGGTCAAGTGGAGGAGTGTCTGAAGAACAACCTTCTGAAGATTAAACAGGAGGAGTGCAAGACGGTACAGAACACATCCTCAGACATGCTTCATCTGCATCTGTTGCTATAGAAACACCATCAGTGTTTGATGAGAGGAGATTCCCACACTAGACACATGGGTGGTTGCACGGTCGCTTCTGTCAGCAGAACAAATTCCTTGTATGTGCACGTACTTGGCAATTAACTCTTTCATATTAGAATGATTTCTGGAAGATGTAATGATGCTGAAAATCCAGCTTTGCATCACAGGAATAAATTACATTTTAAAATATATTCAAATACATTAGAAAAAAACAATTTAAATGGTAAATTATATTTCACAATATTTCTGTTTTTGCTGGTTTTTTTTTTTTTTTTAAATGCAGTTTTGGTGATTATTTCAAAATCATTAAAATAACAACAACATATTACTGCCTTTTGAACTGTAGTGTATTTTTTAAAACGTCCAGTTAAACAAAACAATCATAATTGAGTTTTTCCCACATTCCTTCATCCTCTCTTAAAAGGTAAAGTCTTGTTTCGCTGCTGTCTCTTTAAGAAACACCTTCAAAACAGTCCACACATACACAGCTATATTAGTTCGACATGTACAGGTTTAGTGTCCACATTTCGCTCTTTCATTTCATCCTCTTCTCCACGTGTAGGAGGTGTTGAACATGCTCAAAGAAAGCAAAGCAGATATATTTGTGGATCCTGTCTTGCACACGGCCTGTGCTCTGGATTTGAAACACCAGTGTGCAGCCATCAACCCTGGAAGAGGCAGACGTCAGTCAATTTATTTGACTTTTTTGCATATTACAAAATTCATTCATGATTTTAAAGATGCTATGAGATAAAAACTGTCAATTTTCTTTTTTATTAAATATCTTGCTCCACATAGCTGCATATTAAACCTCAAATATCTTATGATTGTCGCTTCTTACATTATTTCTCACTGAATGTTAATTTATTGTAAATACCAAATACCCAGATATCTGGGATGAGGGTCTATTTGAGAGGCTAATGGAAAGTTATGGCACTGACAGACTGTGTGATTATGGAGGTTTTTTAACTCTGTAATTTGGAGCTCCTGACTCCCTCTGTTTGAAATTCTTTCCCAGAAATGTCCTGTTTGATGGAAGCTCTGCAGGACAAGCAGGTGCGTTTACAGCCTGAATGTAAGAGAAGATTACAGGACCGCGTAGACATGTGGAGCTATGCAGCAAAGGTCAGTGCTCACAAACAACACATTCAACTTCACCTAAATATTTTTCTTAAATATATTTGCTACATACAAGCCGAACTTCTAGACTTTTTTGCATTAAAATTATTATTATTATTATTGTTATTAATTGTATTAATAATGTAGTAACAAGAAATTGTTATATTAAAAGTAATGTTGTCTTCTAAAGTTGTTTAATAATAATAATACAGTAAGAATAAAAATTATAAATTGTAGTAAAATAAATTGTTATTATTATTATTAACATTTATACATTGTTATTATTCATTTTATTATTATCATTAACATTAGTATTGTACATATGTCTATACATTTATATAAATAAATAATAATAATTATTATTATTAATGCAATAATAGCAAGGATAAATTTTATATAAAACAACATTATTGTTAATACTGTTTAATATTAATCTGATTTAATATTAATGAGATTAAATTATATTAAATAAATTACTATTATTTAATATTATTAATAATACTATTATTATTAGAGTTTAGACATATTTTATTTAAATATAAACATATTAGCATAATTATTATTACTATTATAAATAATTTAATAATGTTAAGAAATTATATCAAAATAAATAGTTATTTTATGAAAATCCTGTATTGTAGATGTACTAAAAAATTTAAACATTTGTTTTATATATATATATATATATATATATATATATATATATATATATATATATATATATATATATATATATATATATATAATTTGTATAAATTATTTTCATTATTAAAAATGTTATACTTTAAATATGAATGTTATGTCAGGACAAATGAGTCCTTGTGTATGATTTGATTTCCCAGGTGGCACCAGCTGAAGGTTTCTCGGACCTCGCTCTACAAGTCATGACATCACCTTCGAAGAACTACATCCTGTTGATGATTGCTCTGGCCGTGTCCCTCCTCTTCCTCGTGGGGCTGCTGTGTGGCCGTATCACCAAACGTGTGACCAGAGAGCTGAAAGACAGGTAGAGCGAGGATTCTGCCCATCCGCTGGTTCACATGTCATTTCCTGCACTCGCTGTTCTCTGTTCTTATACCTGCCAAGACTTTGGGAGCGGCAGTGGACCTTCTGTGGGTCGGTGCCATGTTAGGAACCCTCTCTAGCCCACCCTGACGCTCAGTCCAAACATACAACCTTTGAAATGCTTCTCAGACAGGATCAAGATCATTTTGGGACATTATGCCTTGAGTATATGTTTTTATTTTGAGAGTGACAGCCTTACTTCTTGACTGTGATATGGTCATCATGTGTCAATGCAGTCATTTTATCATTGCATCTTTCAGTTTTTTCAGAATGACAGGGCTTTAATCAACAGCTTACATGAATATTCACAAGCCATTTTCATATTTTGTTTTTCACTTCGTTTTTTTTGGTGATATTTGGGTGGAATTCATTTCTGAGTGTCTCCTAAATGTTTTAGCACTGGGGAGGGAAGATGGTTTTTTTAGTCATAAATGATGATCCTGACACCTGAAACTGTGGATTTTATCAGTCAAGATATAGACATCACATTTATGATACGTTAGACAGACATCAAGTGGTAAACTTGCAACAATTGACATTTCAGTAGCCCTTTATTATTATTTATTATTATTACCTTTGCTAGAAGGTTTCATTTTTAAGGGCAAAGTCAAACTTTATAATAGTAAACACATTGAGTGAATCTCATGAAAATATGTCCAGGCCCTACATATATATATATATATATATATATATAGAGAGAGAGAGAGAGAGAGAGAGAGAGAGAGAGAGAGAGAGAGAGAGAGAGAGAGAGAGAGAGAGAGAGAGAGAGAGAGAGAGAGAGAGAGAGAGAGAGAGAGAGAGAGAGAGAGAGAGAGAGAGAGAGAGAGAGAGAGAGAGAGAGAGAGAGAGAGAGAGAGAGAGAGAGAGAGAGAGAGAGAGAGAGAGAGAGAGAGAGAGAGAGAGAGAGAGAGAGAGAGAGAGAGGAGAGAGAGAGAGAGAGAGAGAGATTAATTTTTCATGACAATTTCCTCCCAGAATTACCATTACGTCTGTACATTTCTCTTTTGAATTCTTTTATAATTCCCATTATTAACACAGTTTTTACTGTTTTATGTTGTTTTGATTTATTTAAATCAATAAAGGAAGTAAGACAAATACAGCCAAAATAAGATAATATTGTAAAATCATAAAATATTTAATTGACAAAAATCCAAGTAAATTTTTTATTTTGGTATGACAAACATGTTCTTGGACTGGTTTTGTGAGATTCCCCTGCTGATCGTCTGAGTGATCAGTCTGAAGAATCAAAAACATCTGGTTTGCACATTTATAATGGATTAGGCATTAAATGATAAATAACTGAGAGTATGAAATTCAAATAGACCTGCAGCTCTGTCAGAAGGTTTAATGAGAAAGAAAGGTTGGATTGTCCAGGGCCAAGTTTCCTGCAGACCAATGTTATAAAGATGAACGTGACTATATACCCTGCTCAATGTATTTTTTCCTGTTCCGAGCTACTTTGAATGTTCACAGGATGATTGCACTTTTTTGATATTTTGTTATGTTTGGCTTAAGCCTTATTTATTGTTTACAACAAATGTGCTGATCTTGGTTTCATATTTGCGTGCCTCTGTGCGTGTGGATAGAGATAAATCTGTTTTTGAACTTATTTCATAACTATGTTCTAATGTTGCCTTTTCTCTTTCTCTGTCATCCCAGTGAAAGAAACATTTATTAGTCCCCTTGGATGGTGGCTCTGTATTCTTTCAAAGCTGTACCCACAGACATCTCTAGTATGAAAAGGAATGACATACTTGTCTTTTTAATTTGTTACTGTGTTACTATGACTATAACTGTGATGATTATATGCATAAAATTTAGCTAAAGACATAAGGTTTTTCAAAGGCCATGCATTAATTTATGCATTAATTTAGATGCATTCATTTTAACTCACTTTCTTTTTTTTTTTTGCATGATGAAAACAAAGTCTATTTTCATGAGAATTAATCACAGTATTTTTACTGTTAAACCAGTAGGGAAGTGTGCTTAATTTTCAGGAATATACTATTGCATATAATCGTTTTTTTTTTTTTTTTGAAGAAGAAGAAGAATCAAAATTTCACTCCAAATGAAATGGGTTTCGTGGGATTTACCTTTTCATTTTCTTATATTTTCTTGACAGGAGCTGTACCACTATAGAGAAGGTTTCTCTGGATTCGGTTTTGTAAATCCATGCACATTTGCATATTGTGTTTTTCAAAGTGTGTGCAAAGCTCTGTGAAACCAATTTGTCCACTGTCCTTTTATTAAAGGGATAGTTCATCCAGAAATTAAAAGCCATTTACTCACCCTAATGTTCCAAACCTGTATGCATTCATTTTTTTTTGCTGAACACAGTATTTTGAAGACAGTTTCAGTTCCTGTTGACTTATTGCATTTTTGTCCAATACAATGGAAGTCAGTTGGTACCAAAACGGATTAGCTGCCAAAAAATAAATTAGTTAATTCTTCTTTCACTTTTTTACAGAGAGTCAGACATGTTTGGTACAACATGAGTGTGAGTAAATGAAAGAATGGTCATTTTTGAGTGCACTTATCCCTTTAATAGACTCAAAAATATCTCAGACTCCAATATGTAGGAACAGATTTGTACATTTGAATATTTTGCTAGCATTGATGATCTCAGTGTTATTCTGTAAATAATGGATCTAATGTGCAGATCAAAGACAGTGTCCGAGAGATTTGGACTGTAAAATTCAACTGATCATATGTTTGACTATGTACTGTAGATAAGTAAATGTTAAAAGTTATATTATTCCAACTGTATTTCTCCTAATTCATGTTTTTTGAGACTGATCATGATTTGTTTTGATTGACTGGACTTCTTTGGTTGTTTCTTGACTATTTTACGTATAACTGGTTTATAATGGGTTGTTATCACATTGGATGTTAAAATTCATAAAGCTGACAGTGATGTGTTCTGTTGGATCTGGACTCTGTACTAGTGTGGAAATCAAGGGACCCTTAAGCAGTTTCGGAGGAGGTTCATGGAATACAACTATTATGCTTGCTTTCTCTTTTAAGAAAAAAAAACCTTTTTGCTTGGACAACTACTTTTATTAATTAATTTGATTTTTTTAAAATATTTTGTATTATTGTTCACAGAAAATTTAGGATTCTGATTTTTTTTTTTTTTTTTCATCTTTGTTTTGTTTTGAGGAGCCCCATTTGGAAAGCATCTTTTAAAGCCACAGCAAACGCAGTGCAGTGCCAAAGATGATGCATCTTTGTTAAAAATGTTTTTCTCTGCTCCTCTGGAAGACCCATCCAACTGTGAGCGGCTTTTTCATGTTTCCTATTAACTGCAAATTGACTAAACATATGAAACGTTATGGATGATATTTTATCAGTTTCTTCATTTTGCCATGGAAGATTAATGTGACAAATCAGACTTTTTGTTGGTTTCCCTAATTCTGTACAGATGAGTTATCAGTCTAATAAAACGCTGTAGATTTTCTTACCGTGGTGTTTTGTCTCCTGTTTTGTATTATTTATACATACAGTATGTGACTCCGAAAAAACATGATTCCATTTGTCTGTCCCTGTATTTTTAATTGCCAGCAATGTCAGGAACTTTTTTGAAAACAAATGTGTTTTATAAAGCAAATTGAAGGGATTTTTTGCTTAAAATGTACTCAGCCTTGGGTCATCCAAGATTATGTTTTTCATTGGAACAGATTTTGAGAAGTTTAACATTCTATCACTTGCTCACCAAAGGATCCTCTGCAGTGAATGGGTGCCGTCAGAATGAGAGTCCAAAAAGCTGATAAAAACATCACAATAATCCACAAGTAATCCATACCACTCTAATCCATACACATCATGTGAAGTGAAAAGCTTCATGTCAAAGCCAGTCTTCCTCTGCATTAAGAGGCTTGTGTAACCCAGGAGGACCTTTATAATGATAGTCCAACTACTCAAAATGACATAGCATGAATATGAGAATGTCTTAGTATGTGGTTTCTCATGTCTTAATGGATGCAGCACTGGAGCTGCAGGAACAAAACCTCATGATCATGATCTCGTGTGAAGTCGATCATCATCCAAGTGTTGCTTTTACTGCCACCTAGTGGTGTTCGTATGGATTGAAATCCTTTTATAAATGTGGCCATGGTTTGTGATGGACCAACGGGCAAAGATTAATGACAGCAATCCAGAATGGCTTAGATATAAATAACTAGGACTGCCATAAACGTCAACTAATTTATTACCCACTAGTAATCAACATCACCATCACACATCTATCTCCATCCAGAATACGGTCTGTCCTGCAGGCTCTTCAGGAGGAGATGTGTTTATGATCAAACCTCCAAACATTTGATATCCCGTCAAACTGTGGCATGGCGGGGACTTTTAGAGGACAAAAGTCTAAACCTGGGCCCCAGGAGGATGAAACATGGAATTTCTAAATAACTTTATATTATCTGTGAAGAAGTGTGGAGCTAGTAAGAAAAATATGTCAATATGCTATACAGTGCAATATCTGAGATGATGTTATGAATATATCCAGGCAATATACTTACCAAAAATAAGACAATGCGTATATATTTAGTGACAATTTAACCCTTTATGGTGTAATACAAGAGACTTAATGCAGGGTGGACACCAAAAAAAAGGATTTTTATTACAAGAACCTGCCAGTTTTCAACAAACAAGGCATCTATAAAGGCTATGCAATTTTTAAATGATTTTTTTTTTCATTTATTTTTTTAGATTCAAAAACATTGTTTTAATTAAATGCCACAAGAACCAGAGGAATTCCACATCGGTGACACAGTCAGGTAAAAAAGGGCATTTTATGTGTGGTGCCTCAAAAATGCATCTATTACCTTTGGTTTTCCTGGAGTTCTCATGACACATTTACTTCCTAACATTTAAATCTGGTTTAGGATACACAGAGCAGCATCACATGAATGGTTTTAATATACATTAATTTAACTAATCAATCAAAATAAAAACAAGACTTTGTGAATTCAAACCAGCTCGTTATAGTTCAGCAGCTGTTAAATGATTACCCTGATGATGGCACTTTTTTTTGAGTTTGCCAGTCCTCATCTTTGGTGCCCAATGAAGGAAAGAACGTTTCACGGCTTTGGAAGAACATGAGTGTGAGTAGATGATCTATTCCTTTAAAATAGTTCATGCATGCAATAGTTTATTTATTTTTGGTGTGTTATGTGAATACAGTTTTAGATTGATACAGTTTTGCTCATGTATACTATTCCCAGCATGCACTGGGGCATGAATAGTTCACATGATTACATTTTGGGCCCATTTGCTGGTGGGGTTATTTATTTTGTTGGCATGTTTAGCATTTTGTTGTCTGGTAATGTCAGACTGAGTTTGTTTCTCTTTACAACAAAATGATCAGTTATTTGATTGTTAACCTATCTTGTGTTTCATGAGTTATTTGAGGTGGGTTTTTATGCTTGTGTGTCTTTGTTATTGGTTTAATGCAGTTTGATATCCATTTGCATTTCTAACAGACATGATTGAAAGCCATTCAAAATATATTCATATATTTGTATGATCTATTGGCAGGAACTCTGTTTTAATTATTTATTTTATGGACTTTATTTGATTGTTGCAAAATTGTTTTCCCCAATGACACATTAAACGTCCTGTGACTGCATCAGCCGTTTCACGATCTTCTAGTTGTTCGTTTCTCCAGCAGATGGCGGTCTCTGAACAGATTGTACTCGCTTGTATTTCGCCGCATTTTCATTTGCAGCAGCAGCTCGCGTAATTCCTCACTGTCAGTGATCTTGTAGCTCCACATATAGTTTATCTTGGATGCATATAAACCCAGAATTCTACAATAACACGGATGCATTCCCAGTTAATTCCAGTCGACCTATAAATCTTCCCTGTCTGTAACAGTCCTTGTCTTATTTGCTTTCTCAGATTTCACTTTCTTGGATTTAAATAGCTGAAATCTGATTTGGTCATATTTATTCCCATCTTGGCTCAATCTAAACTAAAACTTTTATCCAAAAAAGAAAAACACTGGTTTATTTGCCTATAAGCAATTCATTTAGACTTATCTGCCTAAAATGAATATGCCTTTTCATTATTTTTACACTGTTTTTATTCCTCTGTATGGGTTGCTCTAATCCTTAATCCTGGAACACTTATTTGTTTTCTTTAAATAATAGGCTAGTTAGAGCATGCTTGTGTTTGGAGATGTTGCATTATTGTTCAGATAACCTATTTATCAACAACTAGAACTTAATGTGCTTGGTAGCATTAATATTGTGTTTAATTATAGTATGTTTAACATAGGCAATATTCCATAGCTAAAGTGTTGGCAAAAAGTAAAGGTAACAAATGTGTGTGTGTGTGTGTGTGTGTGTGTGTGTGTGTGTGTGTGTGTGTGTGTGTGTGTGTGTTAGAGAGAGAGAGAGAGAGAGAGAGAGAGAGAGAGAGAGAGAGAGAGAGAGATAGGGCTGCTCTGGGTTTTTGTCCTGGGGTCACGCACTTGACCTTTTGTTTGAACTCTGGAGCAGCTGCAGCATCACGAGCTCTTCTGACACTGTCTGCTCCAGATTTAATAAGAAATCACTGACCAGATGCTTTGACATGATTAAAGTTCAGAGACTGTACACTTCATTAGAAAGTTATTGAGATGAGGTCGACGGCACGCATTCAGATCGTTCATGTGACGCACTGAAATTATTTTATAAGGCTTATTTTTAGAGATGTTCAGATTTTGAATTGATTCCTTATGATATTTTTCTTTTCCATTTTCTGTCGTAAATTCTGCGTTTATTTCTAACGAATTCATATTCCGAGAGTGCAATGGACGCGAAACTGAGACGATACATTTATGAGTTTGTAAAACCATCCTCAGTGAATCAGATGTCTTGAACTTTTTGATTCGTCTAAAAAAGAAACCATTTAATAAATAGCAAATGATTAACATTTTGATTCCACAAAGTGGAAGTGTGGAGAACATGATGAAGATATTGCCTAAAAAATGCGATTCAAGAAATATAAGCTCGTACAAAATATAAGCGTATAATTATACAAAAAAAATATTTCTTATTAGTTTATTTTGAATTGTCTAAATTTGAATGTGTCTATATTTGTAAAACAGAATGTGTTTTAAGAACGAATGAGTAGCTATCTTAGGCTACCTTTATTCTCATTTACCAGCTGTTATAAGCTATAAAATAGTTTTAGTATAGTAGTGATCATAATAATAATAATAATTAATATTATTACTATTTAAACCCAGAGAACAACACGCGTTAAATATAGGCTGCCCTAAAAATTTGCCTAAGATTTGAATGTTAAAATCTTAATTTTTGAATCAAAGGCTGAAATCAAATTGTAATAAGCCATGAATCGTAATTATATGCTGCATTTTAATTCATAAGAGGCTGTATTATTACATATCAGCACGTGGCACGGAGGTCGAACTGCATGCACATTAAAAATAAAATGAAATTGTGCGAGTAGAAGAAGATTCATTATAACATTACTTTTCTGCGTCTTCTGTTCATTTAAAATTCCGATTTTTCTTAAGCTTATCTTGTGTCTTATACTCACGTTATATAATTCGATCAAATATCGAAACAATTATGTGTTGTCTTTTTATCTATGACGACAGTGACGCGCAAAATCCGACAATTACACGTGCTTACAAAATATGGCATGATAGTCTATGACATAAATAAAGGTAAAAAAGAAAAAGAAATCGCAGAGCAATATGTGTATATAATATAATCTTCATATAGACATATGAAGATTATATTAAAATGTCACAGTAATTCAATGACCTTTCCTCATCCTGTCCGATCAATGCCAAGTGATTTTTATAGGCTGGTGATATCCAGTCAAGTTCAGGTTCACAGCACGTGCATCTCATATACATTTTTATAGAAGTGGAAAAATAAAAAGGAATCTAAAGAACTTACTGTGTATAAAATAGAGATTTTTTTTTACATCATACACACACACACACACACACACACACACACACACACATATGATTCTTATTCATTTCACACGAACAGCCAGACATGAGGCCTATCTTAACATAAATACGAAATACATATAAATGATGTAGCATAAAACAGTGTAATGTACAAGGACATTCAGAAGCAATCAAAATGAAAATAAATGTAGCTTTCCATGGGAACACATAAATATATTCATAGACATTTATTTACAATATGGACTTACCTAAAAAAGAAAAAAAAAAAAGAAAAAAAAGCCAATGCAGAGCTGAGGGCTTGTGGTTGTCCTGGGTTGTGTCCTGTGTGATGATTTTGGAGAGGTTTGAGAAGCAGACGCTGTGAGACAGTGTGTCAGGCTGCTGTTTGAGGTTAAGGTCACGGGGTCAGCAGACAGACAGCAGTCAGGGGCTTTCACCGCAGCACATTGGCTGTCATATGGAGGGCAGAAACTGGGTGGGTTAAATAAGGATTTACAATTCCGTGAACAGCATCAAGAGGCTTCAATCTCCACAATTTGACATTTTGAGCAGAGCTATGAAGAGAGTAAATGTGATTTTTATTTCATTTTTTTCCGTTACTGCGAGATTAATTTTCATCATAAATGTGTTCCTCTTTCTTTCTTTCTTTCTTTCTTTCTTTCTTTCTTTCTTTCTTTCTTTCTTTCTCTGAATTATGATATAAATTTGCATAATAAATGCAAATCTATAATTCTTTATAAGAAACATTTGACTTAAATATACAATTCATATCAATAAACACCAAAACAACCTTTAGAATTTTCAATTATAATACATTTGCCAGTAAATTTTAAACAATTACAAAGAAATGGCAAGGAACACATTGAATTAAATGTGAAATTTTTGTCGGGTGCTTTTTGAAGCTTAGAAACAATTATTTAAATAAATATAATTAAATATAGAAAATACTACTTTTTTATATCCTTGCCAAAGATAAATAATAATAATGGTCAATCAGTAATAAATGGTATAAATAATACAATAAAAAAACAACAAATGGTATAAATAATACAATAAAAAAAAACAAATGGTATAAATAATACAATAAAAATTAAATCCAAATGACAGAGAATATTATAATACAGAGGTTAGATATAGTTGTATTTGACAGAATTTAAAGGTCTTATTCTGAATATAAAAGGTGTAAGAAACACCAATAGCCATATATCTATAGCCTGGACTATATGCATATGAATCATTTGTACATGTATTGCACATGTATACCTGTGATTTAAGATATGTTGTCAGTCCATCTTTTTAGATTTTGAAGGCTCTCTGTTGAACCCCAGTCGTTCTTTCCAAAACTCAAAAAGAGGACTGTGGTTGCCATATCAACTGGCCACCTGACGTGTTACTGTGGCAACAGCAGTATTAGACAGAAACCGCTTATTAGATGTCCCATCTAAGGGTGAGCGGGAGGGGTGAAGGTGGAGGGACATCTAGATTAAAAAAAGAAGGAAACAAGGAATAATACTGTCTACTAATGCTACTAGTGAAAAGAAGAGAGCTAGTTTAAGAGAAACGGCTGGTTTAAAATTGTGCAATGGATATTAATTCCTCATAAGATTATTAACCCTTTCACTGCAGCACTGCTCTGAAGTGTAGGGTCTTAATTCAGTGAGAGGCATTTGTGTCCAGAGAAAGAGGCGATAGTGAAGTGATGCTGAAGGGTCAGTGGGGTGAAGCGGCGTCTGTGTGATGGCACTCTTGTACAAAAATATGTGTTGGTCTCAAATCTTGTTTGTGTCACATCCACAATTGTATTTATTTTTAATAACTATAAATTATAATAATGCTGAACAGTTAAATGAACTTATCTGTGTTGCTGGTTAGTATTTCTGTTGTGAACTCAAATGTTGGCTGTATCTTCAGAGGTGATCATCATCTCTCATTGTAGGAATAAATTTTAAAATATATGTGCAGTTATGTCACAGTCGGTAAAAACAAAACAAAAGCATTAACAGTTTTACACTTCGACTACCATTATAATGTATAAATTGTTAATGCATTCTTATTCAAACTTCTGGATGATTCAGTTATTTCTGATTGAGAGCATGCCACAGATGTTGCTTATAGACATGAATTTATAGTTAAACCCCAATATTTATTGTAATTATAAATATGTAAATATAGAAATATATTTTGGAGAGTGATTCAGTGTCAACTTAATATCCTTGTATTTAATTTCCTTGTGTTTAAACGCATTTAAAAAAGCTAAATGCACTAGATAAGGAAATCAGATGTAAACTGAACGATGCATTTAGAAAATAAAAGCAAGTTAATCTTTAGAAAGTAGCAAGGATATTATGTTAATTAATATACATTGTTTCTGTGATTCATTACTACTTTATTGGAAGAACTTTGCAGAATACTGCACATAAATAATGCTGCTAAAAAGGCAAGAATTCGCATAACACATCAACCCTGTGTGTGCATGTGTGTGTGTGTTTGGGTAATTAACCCACATTAGATTAATCTACGATGGTGACATTTGTATCACAATGAAAACAGTGACCCCCAGCACTGCCGTGGGGCACACAGACATATAGAGGTCTGGCAGCAGGCCAGAAACACACGCGTGCATAAACAAACACGCATGCATGCGCACACATTCACAGCCGACATCCAAGGCTTTATGCATTTAGATCCATCCATTACAAAAGTAAATATAGTGTGATTTCACTTCAAAATGTTCAGTTCTATTTTCCTATTTTCACAGCTTCAGGTGGGAAAGTGTATAGTGTGACATGTCATTTCTTAAGGAAATTGTGTACTGGTTCCCAAGGCAACATTAAGTATTACAGAATCTAGCAAATCTGGGGTAAACACTCCCATTTGGATTTTCCTAATAATTTCCTTCCAAAAGATTCAAATCCACAGAGGGATTTACCAGCTATTGAAACTTTACTGACTGGATTTAGGGCTCTCAAAACCTCTGAAGATCCTGAACACGGGTATCACATCAGGAACATAAATAGGATTTCCCAGCAGACATATATTATTCCAATTTCTCTTTTCCAGCTGAGAAATAGTGTTTATGCAAAGTGGCTCACACCATGGCCCAGATTCGTGAAAAATGCCTTCCAGAAACGAGAGCTGCTTCTGGTGTATTGTTTTACAAATAAACACACATCCAGCATGAGTCGTGAAATTACACACTTAACAAGTCCTGGCCTGGATGCAGCCACCCGCATCTATGTAAGGCACCTTTGGCTTAAGAATAGAAATGTACACATTGAATGTGTATGAATAATTTAGCTGAATTTCTGACTTACCTGTTCCATATAAAAGATTTAAGCAAATCATTTAATTACAGTTAAGCAGAGATGTATAAAGTACTAGAGAACCATACTTGAGTAAAAGTACAAGTGCTCTATCAAAAAAGTGACTTGAGTAGAAGTAGAAGTGCTCTTTAAGCACCACACTTAAGTAGAAGTACTAAAGTATTCAACATTTTTTGTACTTAAGTATTGCAAGTAGTCTATTTTAAAATTTACTACTCAAGTACTGAAAGTAAAAGTAGAAGTATTGTGTTATGTAGCTATTAAAGAAAGTAGTCAAAAGTTTGAACATATTGTTTTTACTATTTCAAATGATTAACCTAAAGGACAACCACAATTCCTTTGACTGTAACTTCTTGTAAACAAAAAACGGTTACTAGGGTTAGTTAGCCCAATTTGCAAAATGATGTCATTAATAACTTACCCTCATGTTGTTTCAAACCCGTAAGACATCAGAGGGTCATTTAGAATTTTTTGAAGCATCGAAAATACATTTTGGTCCAAAAATAGCAAAAACTACGACTTTATTCAGCATTGTCTTCTCTTCCCTGTCTGTTGTAAGACAGTTAAAAACAAAGCAGTTTGTGATATCAGGTTCGCGAACGAATCATTCGATGTAACCGGATCTTTTTGACACAGTTCACCAAATCGAACTGAATCGTTTTAAACAGTTCGCGTCTCCAATACGCATTAATCCACAGATGAATTAAGCTGTTAACTTGTTTAATGTGTCTGACACTCCCTCTGAGTTCAAACAAACCAATATCCCGGAGTAATTCATTTACTCAAACAGTACACTGACTGAACTGATGTGAAGAGAGAACTGAAGATGAACACCGAGCCGAGCCAGATAATGACTCGTTCACGAGTCAAGAACCGTTTCTGTCAGACGCGTCCGATTCGTGAAACGAGGAGCTGATGATACTGCGCATGTGTGATTTAGCGTGAAGCAAACCGACACACAGAGCGTCTGGAACCGAACTGATTCTTTTGGTGATTGATTCTGAACTGATTCTGTGTTAATGTTATGAGCCCATGGTGCAGTCAACGCCAATGACGCCATTGCATCGAGCGCAAAAGAATCGGTGAACTGTTTTCTTCAACTGGTTTATTGAATCGAACTGTCAGAAAGAACTAACGTTACTGGTCATCCGAAAACCGATGCAACCGGTTCTTGACTCGTGAACGAGTCATTATCTGGCTCGGCTCGGTGTTCATCTCTCTCTTCACAGCAGTTCAGTCAGCACGCGCAGTCTCGCTTGATTCGCTCAATGATGTGCCAGCTTCATCAAACCTGCCATCTACAGTTCTGGCAGTGGTTTGTAATGGAATGATTCGTAACATTATTATAATTGTAACGAGTAACGATGCAGCACATAAAAAAAATATCGGAGTAAAAGTATTAAACTCAGCGAAAATATGTACCGAAGTAAAAGTGGAAGTAGGAGAAAAAAATAATACTCTAGTAAAGTACAGATACCGCCTTTTAGTACTTAAGTACAGTAGTGAAGTAGTTCTACTTCGTTACTATACATCTCTGCAGTTAAGCTACATAAAATACTGTTAGAATAGGAAAATCACATTGATTGATCATGTTGACTGAACTACTCATATTATTTAGTATGGTATGGTAACGTTGTGTCATTTATTCTCAAACTGTTGATTTTACAGACTTGATGTCGAAGAAGCTAACAATTGTTTTTACTTAGATTTTTGCAACCCAAAGACTCTCGTTTGCTTTATTCATTTTTACTCATTTGTAATCTGTGCTGTATTATAAATCGATTCGATTATACTGTGCTGGCTTTGGAATTACCATTAAATGCATTGTTTTTTTTAAAAAGAGAAAAAAATGTTCTTTGCAGCCATTAGGTGGCGCTGTAGAAGCACCTGTCTCTGTCATCCCCTCATACTGCTCACACGGCACATTTGTAGCTATAGTTTGAAACTATAGTCCTAAAAAGATTAAAGTTGATTTGTGACTACATGAAAAACAGATTTAAGATTAAGACATCTTAATCATTACTCTGACGATCGGCGGGCATATGGCAAAAATTAATGTTGATTTTTTTTTACTCTTACTTAAGTCTTTGGTTTACAGATTCATCTTTTTTCTTGCTTACCATATATATATATATATGCATATTTAAATAAGATGCAGTAAGTTTGTTTTACTAGATGTGTGCTAATTCTAAGATTGCATATTGTTGTAATTAAGTAAAACAAGTATTATAAACCAAAAACAAGCTCAAATCTCTCTGAAGCAGCAGTGAGCGGTGTGTTCCTGAAGATGGATGAATGCATGAATCAGAAGTTGTGTTCAGCTGTGGCTGATAAATTCTGTTCTTTTGTTCATAAAGGCTGTTCAAGGAAACGTCATTACAAGGGCTTGAAAATTACCACGATGCACGTGTGTAAATAATAAAACTTTCCTATTTGTAAGTGCATGGGGGGAAATTATTGCACCAAGATTTTATTTTAAAATGCACAAATACACCATGCTTATATTATACAGGCCTACAGATTTCCCAAAATTCGAATATTATATTCACGCATCATCCTTTAGAAAAATTGATTAGGCTACAATAAACTTAGAATATGAATATGTGTGTGACCGATGGTAAATAGAATATTGGCTCATTTTTGTTCATTATGAACAAAACTGCTTTAAAAAAATAAAATGAATTAGCTTCGATTTTTTTTATCTACATATTTTAAGGCATAGTAAAACTAAGTGCTCGCTTGGATTCTCCAGTGTATAAGTTTGAGGAAAATTTGCAATTTGGCTTCTAACATCATGAAGAAAAAAAGAAAAAAAAAAAGAAAAAAAAAGAACACAAAATGTATTTCATGCATATCAAGTAGCAACAAACTTAGAACAGTTCTTTATGTAATGCAGGGTCGGTTTTTATGACAATACGGAAACGTTGACCATAACAGCTCGACAGCCATTCAAGCACGCGCGTGCACGGACACACACACATACACACACACTTTCACAAAGAACACAAAAGAATTATCATGACAAAAGATACAAGTTGAGTGAAAAAAACACTTCAACACTCGCTCCTTTCATGTAGAAGTTTTAATGGAAACAATTTTCTTCCTGCTCGTGCACAGATGAAACATGCCATGTGCTACTGGTAAAATATTGATGCAATTATTATTTAGATGTTGTGAATATACGCAATGCTGCTTTTCTCCTTTAAGTGTGTTTCTACACAAAATTGTACAACGCTGGACATCAAATTCCTTTTTTAATGTTTCATTTGATGAATTTGTGTTGTTCATATAATAACAATAACAACAATGATGACATATTTATAACAGATGCATTTTTGTTAAGAATATCAGAAATCCGTTATTTAAAATAGGCTCTGAATATTTTTATATATAGCCTAGGCTATTACGCAACGCATTGATAAGAGACAGATTGGGAATGAACAGTAAAACCAATTATTTATTACAAACATTTATATAATTTAAATGAACATAATTAAGAAATTCTGTAAATGGATGCCTATCTATATTTATGTAGGCTATTCATCTCCGAGCAACGACGACTACTAAAATAAACCGCTATAATTTCATGCTCAATTTTAAAATCATTACTTCTGCCTTTATTTTACTGAATATCGTATCCAGTTGCATTTCTATACAAAATTCAACCAATACATCGATATTACATATTTAGCATAAATGCACTTCTTTCAGTAGTGCTTCAAACTTTCCATGAACCCTACTGATTGACAGAAACAAATGTTTTATATATGTATATAGTAATAATAGGCTATTCAATGCATGCATAATTATATGATTATAACAACATCGCGGTCCCTTCTCTACTGCATAGGCTACTCATCATATGACTATTCTATATTTCTGTGAATATGTTTCCGCATATCATTTAGCTTCTCATTTCACGGCAACTTTGTTTTATACTCGTCTTTATTGTTTATGTGCAAATGTAAAATTGTCCTATAGTCTAATTCCATCACTTCCCCCCTCTCTCCTCCCTACATCTCCCTCCTCTCTCTCTCTCTCTCTCTCTCTCTCTCTCGTTTTCTTCCATCCTGGAATCTTATTGATCCAGGAGGAGCTAATTATCTCTTCCCCTCGTGACTGTGTAATCAGCACATGCGCAGTGTGTTAATTCCAGCCATTTTTTTACACGAAAGTAATTAGCAGGAATAAAGACCGGACTGATTTTTTTTTTCACTCTCTCCTCCTTCCTCGAGCCGAAGCCAGGGCGCGTCTGCCGTCTGCAGAACCAGAAACGAACCCTTTTAAATGCTTTAAGAACAGTCAAATACCTCGTTTAACTTCAGCAGCATGATGAGTGAACGCATGCATCTGTGCCAATGGGATCTATAAACGTGTTTACTGGAATACAAAGCGACGCGTCCAAATGTAAGTTTATATCCGATGACTGTTCTTCTCCGTTACAGTCGATACTCTACTCATTTTACGCATTTATTTACGCAGCAAGTATAAACGCTAACACTAATCAACTGCATAATTGTGCATGTTTCTGCTTTAGTTTTTTACTAATTACTGTTATGACATGTTTATGACATTTTCGCGAATGTAGAGTGCGTCCTGTTCACTTTTTTTCATGTCTTTCGCGAGTTCAGTTTGAAGTTAGAAAAGCTCTTCTGGTGTTCTCCTACCTGCTTTCTCCAAGAGTTGTCGCCCTCTTGTTAGTTGCTTGAGAAAAGACCGAAAAGCGTGAAGTAACTTCCTTTTGTGTGCGTGCGCTTTTGCTTTTACGAGTGCTGTTGTTGTGCATGTCAGCACTGATGCATCAGGCATATTTCAGCGAATGCATCAGTATTGTCCACATCTTCCGTGCACTGATATGATACAGAGTATCCGAAGCCTCTGTGCGTCCTACGCGTCGCGACGCACTTGAGCGCGTGCAATAGCGTATATTATTTATAGAGAGAAGCGGAGTCAGGGTGTAACTTTTTGGTTTTGCATCTGAAATGAAGCGTAGACGGTGGAAGAGGAAGAATTAAGGTGGTCCTGGTGTCCTGGGCATGTTTGGTCAAGCCTGCTTGCATTTATTCCTTAACTGTATGTGTGTGAATGTGAGTGCGTTTGTGTGTGACCGTGTGTGGGTGTGTTGTCCCCAGAAGTTAGGTAAATATAATAAAACCTAAAAGTGACTCACAAAGAAAGAGTATATTTTATTACATTCTAAAACGCAAGAATAAATTCAAAATTTATTTGAATAAAAAGTTTATGTGTGTCTCTGTGTGTTTACAACAATCCTATACTTTGGAGGAAAAAAAATCTATAAATTATCAATGATAAAATGATTCATAAATAAAGTTTCAATTAGTTGGAATGTAGTAATTGTAATTATTTTTAAATTGATCAAATCAATGCAAATCTGTAGTATGACCTCATTTAGATAAACATGTTTTGTGTGTGTGTGTGTGTGTGTGTGTGTGCTTGTGTGTGACCAACTGTGTTTGGGTATTGTTTTTTTGTCCTTTTGTGAATCTGACACACTGTGACAAATAGTTTCTTTTTTATTCATTATACAATAGTTTTTGGATTAATAGTTGAATAGTTTGCTTTTGAGCAGCTGGGCAAGCACAAATTTCAAGCTTGATTTAGAAAAACAAAAACCTTTTTTGAGAGTACCCTAATTAGTCATTTAGCTCCCTTAATTTCAGAATATTCACTTTTAGAAATTAAATAAAAACTTAATATTTCTAGGTTTAAAATCAATGCTTGGCCTGAATTGGAGTGCTTAAACCGGAGAAACCAGTTCTACTGCGAGAAAATAAACCCTGCGCTTGAGGAGCAGATACAAATGAAGCAAGCACAGACTCTTTCTTCTGAGAACGCACACATGCACAAGGAGATGGTGTGGGGCGAAAGAGGATTGGCTCACAGGTCAGAGTTCACGAAGTTAGGGAACCGGGTGAAAGGAAGAAGATGGGATGAAAGGGCACAGCGAGAGAAGAGAAAAGTGAACTCCGCAGGGTAGCGGTGTCTAAATGATAGTGCTGAGCCAATGAGAGGGTTTAAAGGAAATTGTTCACCATAGGGTTTCGTAGAAGCATTTCTTTTACTGCGTTAACCATATTTAGTGGATGCATTGTAAAAATCTGAATAAACATGATAAATGTTTATTTATATAATTCATAGCCAAATCAGAAACATATAAGAGTCACACGTTTTAGGGTGTGTTGGTTATGTTATGTTATGTTTATTTGATGTGTTAGTGTAGTCTCTAACCTTGCAGGACAGGGTAAAGATTGTGCAGATGTTGTGTTTGCAAATAAGGTGTCATGAAATCTGAATAATGAATTGTGTGTGTTCGTTTGTGAGTCTGTGAGCACATACTGCCTTCAGGGTTTGACTTTTTCTGTTTATCATAATAATAGCTGGGGTGGTGGAGAAGTGAGGCACATCGAAAGATCAGTCACTAAGGCCTCTCGTGCAAACACACACACACACACACACACACACACACACACACACACACACACACACACACTCACATACACACAGCTAGAGAACAATGCAAGGGGGCCCAGCCTGTCAGTTCAAATTCTGCTCTCGATCCACGCCTTAAACAGACTGTGTTTGTGTGTGTGTGTGTGTGTGTGTGTGTGGGAGAAACGAGGGTGATCAGTGATTCTGCCTCACCTCCGCGTCACTGTCAACTCTCACCAGAATTCACTGCAAATATTGAACTATATTACACTGTCTGCTTTAGTCCAGGCAGAAGGAGGTCGGCGCTGTTTGCCGTGGCTGCTGAATATATAGATTAAAGGAATAGTTTATAAAAGGCGCATAAACCACAGTCATGCAAAGGTCAATGGAATTGTTGAACTCCTTTTCTCATAAATGGACTGGAAATGGAGACAGACAGTGAGACATGTTGCAGTGTTTTCAAATAGTGCTGAAATATATTTCTCTAGGGGTTCTGTGTATGATAAGCATTTTTCTTACATTTCTATAAAACAGGTTTTATTGAAGGACTGAGGAAAAACTGCTCAGCATGACTATTTGGTGTCTTTACAAATGTCCTTCAATACTATTGTGTCGTCATGTTTTTACAGTTTGTATTTTCAGTAGTAATATTAATATTAAGTGTAATTGTAAAGTTAAGCAGTGACTTATAAAATATATAAATTATTTTAAAAAATTATATATTTGTATTATAGACAGATAGTTATGTATTTTTATGTATATTGTATCAATGTTTTTTTTTTTTTTTTTTTGCTTACAGTTTCAACATGAAACCAAAATTAGCACTATTCATGCATGTGCATCTGGATTGTTAGCCAGTAGTCACATGGCTATTCAATTATTGTTTTAACAAAAAAGCTAATTCGGTCTGGTTTTGCAATCCAATTAATTAATAAAATAATTTTATTAATTATAAAATTATATAATTTTATATCATCTACCTATTTGTCCTCCAACACAATGGAATCTCTTGTCCGTTTGTGATGTTGCATAAATCATTTGTTAATACCACTGATTAAAAATACTTTTTAATTTTTTTTCCAGCTAGTCAATTGCATTTTTGTTTTGCTGGTTATTAAGCTCTACAGGATTTTGGATTATGATCTAGCATTTAAAAGGAGTTAATCTTGCACAAATATTTTCTTTTTTTTTTTCATTTCACAGTGCATATACTCAGGTAATGAATGCGGGATATATACATGAATAATCCTAACAGATAAAAGCTTTAGTTCCCAGTGCCACTTTCCATGAGATGTGTATAGCAAGTGCTGCATTTTGACTGGAGAAGAGCAGTGTGCTCAAGCATTTCCCATGCGTTGTCAGAGGCATAAGATCAAGTCAAATGAATAAGAACTCCTTCAGTGTAGCATTGATTTCATAATCCCGCCGGGTCTTGCTGCAGTTTAGATCAATACGTTTACATCACGCTCAGACTTTCACACTAGAAACTGAAGCGTGTGTGACTTACTGTAAGCATACTTAACAGAATGCATTAGTGTGCATGTGTGAAACACTGGCCTGCGTTCCTGTCTGTCGGTAATTTATATACTCAAATGCAACTATTAATACATGCCTAATTTTTAAGGAGACCACTATCACAACACTGTAACGGCCCTGCCATAACATCAGCATTACCTTTTGACCTTTGACCCTGAATTTTTGTCTGTGACTTCCTTTTTGCTTGTCAATCAGGAAGAGCATCAGCATTTTACTTCCTGTTAGCGTATTTTGTTCTTTGCTGGCTGACTAATGTAGAAACATTTTAAGGCCTCAGTTTTCTAAATCATATAAGTAATACATTTTCCCCACCACTCTCGCAATCTTTCATCCACTCTTTCTTTTTTTTCTCTTTCTCTCCTTCTTTTGAAGTTTCGCTCCTGAATAGGCTAGTGTCTCTAATGGAAATGGGGCATTAAATCAAAGATCAAAGACAAGCACACAGCAGTGAGGACAGCTGTCTAAATACAGTGGGAGAAATGTGTATGTGTTTGCATGACTGCAAGAGAGAAGGGAGAGGGTGTGGGGTTAGCAGGTTCAAGATTGCTTTGATTTCATACTTTCATTTTACAGTTCAACTCGTGTAACAGTTTTCATTCTTGTGAGTTCACGCATGTGCTTAAATAGATTAAAAATAAAACTAACGTTTCAAAAAGGTGGCTTTTTTCAATGATGTCTCAGGTGCTCTGTAATCTAAATACTTGCTGTGTCATAATGTAAAAAGCATGTTTCATAATTGTTATTTGTATTTGTGCAATAGTATTTTTGCTGTGATACTGAGGTAACATTAGATTATCATTAAAATGGAAGCCGAGACCTTGAATCAGCAAACTGCACTGTGAATGTGAAATCACTCTCTCCAACAAAACAGCAGGGCTTCCCACACCATGTTGTCTTTTTTTTTTTTTTTTTGTCAGGTTAAACTATTTATTTAAAATATAAGAGCTATTTAATTTATATGAAGTTTGCAACCTTTCATGCAATCAGTAAACAAAGTAAACATCAAATTGAAAGAACAGAAGAATACACTTAAATGAGTAACTGTGTTGTTACAGCTTTCTTTAGGGGTCAGTTAGTTTGGTTATTGATTAGTTTATTTCTCTGAATATACATATTATATACATTCAATGATTACTTATTTCTCAAGACACACACACACACACACACACACAATATATCTCACCATTCATATATCTTTGATCTCACCATCATCCAGTCTGTCTGGAATAACATATTAACATAAAGAAACAGAACAAACTGAGACGGAGTCAGTTCAAGAAGAATTGTGGCAGTGTCTCCAAGAAACCTACAAAGCTAGAGTACTGTGCAGTAAGTTTTAGGCACATTGTGTAAAAATGCTGTAAAAGGAAGGAAGTCGTCAAAAATTGATGCCATAAATAGATATTATTAATGAACTTCTATTTACTTAACTAAATTAAATAAACATTTGTTATGGCCACACTATGTGTTAAAAAAGCTTTTGTCCTAGGTGCACTTGCACATTGTTTTTCAGGTAGCTTTACAAGTAGGTTTCTTAAAGTGTCTGGGAGACATTGCCACAGTTCTTCTGGATTGAGTCTGTCTCAGTTTGTTCTGTTTCTTCATGTTATTCCAGACAGACTGGATGATGATGAGATCAGATCTCTGTGTGGAGCATTGGCTGTTGTATATAATTTTTATTTTTATTTTTGGTGCATCTATCAGGGGTTAGCTGGTACTGTTGGTGTCAGTGTTCATATTAGGATTAGTTCGGTTTTGTGTAATTCTCTGCGGACATCTTGGTCTTAATCTACACACAAAGAGTAATTGGTTTAAGATGTGTCTTGATTCCAGCTGTGTGTCCCCTATCAGGTATCCCATATAGATGGATAATTAACCTAGCAGCTAATGAGATACATCACTAATTACACCACACACACATGCACACACAGAACATATAAGACTGGATATTCAGGTACTGTACAGGAAGTCTAGTCTGTGTCAGCATGGCAGTGTGTTTGTGAAAATGTATCTCCAGCACTCTGTAAATATTTGTATGCATTTAAATGAGTGGACTTCTATGTTGATTTTTGAAAAAGGTTGCTTTTGGCCTTTTAAGCCTATAGTTTTAGGTCCTGTTTTAGGTCCTGTTTGAGCCTAAATCAGTGAACACATCCTTTAGCCTGGTGTGCTGGCATCCTGCTCTTACTTCCAGTAAGATGCTTAGCATTCACGCTATTGATTTTCCCATTAGCACTTTAGCCCCTCCAGTAGAGAGGATCAGAGAGAGCTCAATATAACAGCTTGAATCTGAGTTCAAGAATCCGCACTCTTTAACCTAGAAACAGCAATTAGCCCGCCAAATGCAATTCATAAACCCTACACTGTCCTCAGACACCCTCTGTGCATATGCTTGTTGTTTTAACATTTTTTAGGTGAGTTAACTGTAGATAAATCCAGTATAACTATAAGCACATTTTAATTATTTAGCTATAGCCTATGGTGTAACTACAAGGAAGGCCTAAGAAGCAACATCATATGTTTGCATTTGTAAAATGTACCAGCAGCACAAACTTAAAAATAAAAGATTAAAATGCCTATCCAAATGTGAACCTGTTTCTAATTAGCATTCATTTAAATTGCAATTATTTTAGACACCTTATGTAAGTTGAACGCTGTTGTGAAAGGCTTCTTTAATATAAATGTAATTTTATGAATAAAATTTGGGAGGAGCGCGTCAGATACTTAGCCTAATCAACACAGGTGGACCATAATCAAGTAATCAATCCCATAGTATAAATATCGCTGACTTACCTCTATCCATTGACGGTTTATCAGCATCCCTCCTCCACCCCATCTTCTCACTTCCAGTTCACTTTATAAATAGACGGGGAAGGGGGGGTACTCTAGGTTCGGGCCATTCCCGAGCTCGGAGCCCTTCCCCGGACAGCACGCCAAATACGCATACCATACCTCAGCTAATTATATGTAAGCGTGAACTAGTGAATTCAATTTAATTCACTTCAGCTGCTGTACTGATCAAGGCCGGTAGGGGCATTTCTCTGGAGAAACCTGGGACTAGAGTCAATAGGGAACTTATTCCGGGGGCACTGTCATGGGGCAATCCCGCGTAGACACGGCCCTGTGTTCTGCTCAGTTGCCTAAAGGGAAATATAATGCAGATGGAGAAGCCGAGACAGACAGAGACATTTAATTGAGCAGATCTTGGTGATTCCAGGAATTGTTTCATGTAATATTCAGCTCTCGATAATACAGCTTGGCAAATAGCTATTGATCACAATCTAGAACTCTTTCTGTTTTTCTTCACCCTTCCAGGGTTGCTTCTCTCTGAATAGTGACACTAAAGTTTGTTATGCTGGTCAAATTTAATATACCTCATATGTTGCTGTAATTTTGTAAAATTCAAAAAAGTTTCAGTATTCAAGTGATTTGGATTCTAAATTTGACCCCTTTATTTTCTATTTCTCTATAGGCCAGGGTGGGATGAATTTGCTCAGTAGCTCAGAGAATGGAGTGTTGTGACTCTGTCTCCAACAATGGAGCGTCTGGCCCCCACACACAACAGCCTCCTGGGCTCTGCAGACCACTGGCCCCAGTCCACTCCTGATGGCCAGAGATCAAGCCATTCATCGAGCACAGTGAATCTGTCCAAGCAGGGTGGACTAGTGGGGCAGGC
>NW_020526924.1:0-36753 GCF_003368295.1 Carassius auratus | reverse complement strand
TGCGTGTAATTTTTCAAGTATTTTGATGAACATCAGAAAGTGTGCTAAAATAACTATATATTATATATATATATATATATATATATATATATATATATATATATATAATATATATATATATATTATATATATATTTTTTTTTTTTTTTTTTTTTTTTTTTTTTTTTAGATGCATGTTTCTAATCTGTATATTGTAGATTATGTATGGGCCAAGGGATTTTCTGGGAAATTGGACAACAATTAAGACTCTAATGATTCCATGTTTAATAGGAATAAGGGATGATTTATGAAATATCTGTACTGTATTTGTAGTTAATGATGACACATTCACAAATTGAGTTTGTAGTAAACAGAACATGAACACGAGCAGCCTAGAGCAGCTGATGATACTGAACTGCAGCACGTGCCGGTTTTAGCGATTCTCGTTTTCGAGTCAAAGAATTGGTTGCATCGGTTTTTCGGATCATCAGTAAACTGAAACGAAAACTTTTTTTCGGAGGCGTCCGATTCGAGAACTGAGGAGCTGATGATACTGTGCATGTGTGATTCAGCGTGAAGCCGACTGACTCACTGCGCGTCTGAACCGAACTGATTCTTTTGGTGTTTGATTCTGAACTGATTCTGTGCTAGTGTTATGAGTGCGGGTAATCCGAGGGCTTTAATGAAGGGCAATCTGACGAAACGTTAATTCATTTAATAATAAATACATAGCAATGGATTATTTATGGTTTCTGCGCTGATGACACCTACTTTACTTTATATCTTCAAGACTTAAATCCTCGTATGCACATTATTGCAGTTACTGTATTTGGGTGTGGTTTGTTGCAAAACTTAATTGTAAACTTTTCATGATTATGAAGGTTTTTAACTGACTGAAATTATGATTAGTGACTTTATATATTTGAATGTTTGATCGACATTGCCAATACCAGTCATTTAAGTCAAGCGTAAAAGAACCAGTGAACCGTTTTTTTTTCAACCGGTTTATTGAATCAAACGTCCGAAAGAACCGGTTCGCGGAAAAGAATCGAACTTCCCATCACTAATCCACATTGATATCCAGTGAGTGGTGCGTGTGTTTCGTCTGCAAGCGTGAGATGATATGCTACTGCTGCCTGCCGGTGTGGTGCAGTAAAATGACATAAAGGGAGACATTCATTAATTTATCATCTCAATTTTATGCTGGTTTTATTGTTACACACGCGGACTCGACTGTACTCGGAATATTTTCCGAGTCCAAAATGTTCAAGTCCATGTCAAGTCCGAGTACAAATTCACCCGAGTGCGTGACAAGTCCGAGTTCATTCAAAATTGGACTCGAGTCCGGACTCGAGTCCGAGGTCACATGTAACATCCAGTCTATCACATGATCATTTAGAAATCATTCTAATATTCTGATTTATTATGAGTGTTGGAAACAGTTCTGCTGTCTAATATATTTGAATAAAAGGTTAAAAAGAACTGAACTTTATTCAAAATAAAAAAGTTAAAATTCTAATATATATTCTAATAATGTATTTTCTTTACTATCACTATCAATTTAACACATCCTTGCTGAATAAAAGTATTGATTTTATTTAAAAAGAAAAAATTACTGACCCCAAATTACTGATCAGTAGTATATATTGTTATTACAAAATATTTATATTTTAAAAACACAGCTTTTTTTTTTGTACTTTTTATTCAAAGTATCCTAAAAAAAGTATCACATGTCCTGAAAAAATATTAAGCTTTGATAATCAATCATCATATTAGAATAAATTCTAAAGGATCATGTGATAATGATCCTAAAAATTCAGCTTTGCATCACAGAAATAAATGACAATTTAAAGTATAATAAATTTAAAAACAATTATTTTAAATTGTAATGATATATCACAATATTAAATTGTTTCTGTATTTTTGATCAAATAAATGAGGCTTGATGACCAGAAGAAACTTCTTTCACATAAAAAATAGTAATGTTTCCAAATTTTGGTCTGTACTGTACATATAAATATATATGGCATCCACCAATCCTACAATGCGTCGCTGCTGCAGGTTAGGCTGCACTTCAGTCAAAATTAATTAATTTTTTACTAATAACACGTTACTGCCCAACACTGCACAAACTGACTCAAATGATTCGCGATCCCGCTATGAACTCGCGAACTGAGTCAATTGATTCGCGATCCCGCTATGAACTCTCGAACTGACTCAAATGATTCGCGATCCCGCTACGAACTCGCGAACTGACTCAAATGATTCGCGATCCCGCTCTGAACTCGCGAACTGACTCAAATGATTCGCGATCCCGCTACGAACTCGCGAAATGACTCAAATGATTCGCGATCCCGCTACGAACTCGCGAACTGACTCAAAATGATTCGCGATCCCACTATGAACTCGCGAACTGACTCAATTGATTCGCGATCCCCGCTATGAACTCGCGAACTGACTCAAATGATTCGTGATCCCGCTACGAACTCGCGAACTGACTCAAATGATTCGCGATCCCGCTCTGAACTCGCGAACTGAGTCAAATGATTCGCGATCCCGCTATGAACTCGCGAACTGACTCAAATGATTCGCGATCCCGCTACGAACTCGCGAACTGACTCAAATGATTCGCGATCCCGCTCTGAACTCCCGAACCGACTCAAATGATTCGCGATTGTCTGTTTCTGTGAGTGAGGCGGAGCTCAGCTGCTGCTCGTTATAACGGACCACTCAGTCGGTCCAGAATAATTTAATATTTGCCTGTTAATTTTTTTTTATTTTGAGCGAATTTGAGTCGTGACATGTCAAAGGAGAACAAAAGCTGTGAACACAAGAAGGGTCAGATGTGTTCTGCGAGGTCCTGCAAACATACTGGAAAAATGAGGTAAGGAAATCGCTATCTTTATTATCTTTTGAAAATAGTAAAGTATAACCAGAGTTTACAAATGGGTAGCATAAAGGACATGTAACCTGCAGAAGATAAATAAATACCCGTGTGTGTATTTTGCATTGCTTTATCACAGATGATCAAGTTAGATGCTCACCTACTGTCTTGCTGGTAAGTTATGTGTTAATGTCTGTCTTTTAGAGATTTCTCCACATTTTCCTGATATGAATCCCATGCATTAGGTGTGTTATACATGTTTTTATTCTAATATTATTTTCAAAGTGTTTTCTGAAACATGTAAGTGCAAATGTCGGTACAATTTTAATGAATTAATGAAAATGAATTTAAAAATGAGGATTGTTTAAAGCAGTGGTTCTCAGTGTCAGACCCTCTCTAGTCGTTACGCAGGTGAATCACTAAATTAAATATTAATGTTAATACATTTTAATTTAATCTTTGAGTAAGGCCTTTTTTTGTACATTTAAGTACAGTTAATGTACAATAAAGTTATGCAACTTTTATTATAACACATTTTAATTTAAACTAAGTTTATTTACCTGTACGTAAGCACAGTGTAGTGTTAATGTTCAAACTGTATTTACCATGGTAAAGTGGCTGATTCTTATTAGAATAAAACTGCCTCATTTTTTAACTGTAGAGCTGTAGCTGAATAGTTTGGCCTACTACGCTGCTGAAATTTAATGTTGGTCATTATGGTGGAACTTAATATTTAATAACAAATATTTTCTGAAGTGGTACTTGGTATAGAAAGTTTGAGAACCAATGGTTTAAAGAAATGGTATAAAATGAAATCCTGCTTTTTAAGAACTTTTCAGTAAACCATTTCTCCTTTCCCCTTTTAGAGTCATCGAGGATCCAGTTTATTCTTGAAACATTGGTAAGAAATTGTTCTTCTGCTACATTGCACTGTCACTTCTGCTAGAGATGCTTTGACCTTTTGTGATAGGTTTTGATTGTACTTCGTTTAATAAAAATGTACTTAATTTGATTTGACTTGTTTTACTACACTGTAATGTTAGTGTTCTGATTAAAACAGTGTAACTGGGGGCTCTGAAAACACTGCTTATGAACAATTTGTGAATTGTAAACTTTCATCTGAATACATTTAATAAATGTTTAATGAATAGTGTTGTCCACTTTGTTTCCAACTTCACTGTTACTGAACTGTAAAGTGAAAATATTGTGTGATTTATTTTGCATTCAGTTTTCACTTAAATATATTTCACAATATCAAAGTTATTGTGAAACGTTGTGAACATGCCTAAACTCACTGGTTAAATCTTATGTGTCCTCCAGAAGTTTGCGCTCTGCAAGTGAACGACTCCTTGTGGTGCCATCCCAAAGAAGTTCACAATCACCCTCACGGATCTTTTCCTGGACTGTGTCCAGCTGCTGGAATGACCTCCCAATCTTTTTACTCATTTTCAAGAAACATCTAAAGACTCATCTTTTTCCCCAGCACTTAACCAGCTAATACTAGCACTTTTCCTTCTTTTCTTGCCTGTCTATGCATTCTTTACTAGACTAACTGAGACTTGTCATGGCACTTGTATACTGTTGTTTCTCTCTTGTTGAACTGCTTCTATTGTTCTCATTTGTAAGTAGCTTTGGATAAAAGCGTCTGTTAAATGATTAAATGTAAATGTTTATACAGGACGGTACAGAAAGTGCAGAAGTGGGAGAGAGTGGAGGGGACGGCGTCAGAATGGACCTAGCGCTGGGACTCCTTCAAGGATCACCCGAAGCACAACCACACTATATGCACGAGGCTGTTGGTTCTAACATTTTAGAGTCTCCTTTGGTAGAAATCTCATTCTGCATTCCCCATGCCCTCTCTCACGCTGGGCCCTTGGAATTGTCCTAATCTTCCCTCCCCTTACAGCGGTCCTGGTTGAAGGTTCCCTTCTCAAACTGTGCAACACATTTTCACTGCACAAATGTACACATCTCTTGTCATGAGACACATTACTAAAACATGTTTTTTGACAGAAACTGTAGTTTTCCTCCAAAATAAAAGATCAACTGGTTTCAGACATAAAGGTACAAGGGTTTCTCTTGCAAGTGCCGCAGAAATTATCCATTAATATGCCAAATTATTTTACAAAAACCTTTAAATATTATTGTATTTGGATTGTTCTACAACGTGTTTTTAACAATACATCCATGCATATTCTGCATCATAAAGTTTGGGATTATTTTCATCTGTTTTATACAGTATGTTTCCAAAATAAAACTGCTGTTTTACAGTTTTGAGCATGTGATAGTTTATTGAAGTTGACTGTAAAGGCATTGCTGTCAGTCATTTGATGGTTCGATTTATCATGTACTGTTGATCTAAATGCAAACTAGGATCTAATTGAACATACAAGTGTGTATTTATACCTGGTGCCAGGTACGACGGTGAAACAACGTCGTGTTATCAACGTTGATTAACTTTTCAAAATCAACACCTCATTCAGCATTAATCCAAGGTCTGCAGAACGACCATAATTCACCCGTGATGCAGGTAAGACGGTGAAACAGCGTCGCGATTTCA
This sequence comes from Carassius auratus, assembly GCF_003368295.1. Classification (NCBI taxonomy): domain Eukaryota; kingdom Metazoa; phylum Chordata; class Actinopteri; order Cypriniformes; family Cyprinidae; genus Carassius; species Carassius auratus. The sequence continues at coordinate 31,331 of NW_020526924.1, read as the reverse complement.
ACGGTGAATCCACGTCGTGATTTCAAGGTTGATCCAAATCGAAAGGTAATTCAACGTTGATTCAACCGTGGTACCTGATGTTGTTTCAACGTTGAATCAACGTTGAAATGCCGGCTGGGGAGTCAAATGATTCGCGATCCCGCTATGAACTCCCGAACTGAGTCAAATGATTCGCGATCCCGCTGAACTGACTCAAATGATTCGCGAACGCGCTACGAACTCCCGAACTGAGTCAATTGATTCACGAACCCGCTACGAACTCCCGAACTGAGTCAAATGATTCGCGATCCCGCTATAAACTGACTCAAATGATTCACGAACCTGCTATGAACTCCCGAACTGAGTCAAATGATTCGCGATCCCGCTATGAACTGACTCAAATGATTCGCGAACCCACTACGAACTCCCGAACTGAGTCAAATGATTCGCGATCCCGCTATGAACTGACTCAAATGATTCACGAACCCGCTATGAACTCCCAAACTGACTCAAATGATTCGCGAACCTGCTACGAACTCCCGAACTGACTCAAATGATTCGCGAACTCGCTATAACTCCCGAACTGACTCATATGAATCGCGACCCCGCTATGAACTCCCGAACTGACTCAAATGATTCGCGAACCCGCTACGAACTCCCGAACTGACTCAAATGATTCGCAACCCCGCTACGAACTCCTGAACTGACTCAAATGATTTGCTACCCCGCTATGAACTCCCGAACTGCTGCTCGTTATAACTGACTGCTCGCTTGGTCCCGATCCTGATCTACAGTGTTACTCTTTATTTGGGAGATTGGGTTAAGGAAAAGTGCTTCACTTACTGTTCCAGATCCAACGATTGTCAAGATGTCTCCTTTGTGATACACTGCTTCACCTGCTTAGGAATGCAATGCTGTGTTTTGGTGAAACACCGAGTTCCTGCCGTCCAGTTCCTCTGGAGTAATAATAAAAGAGCTGTAAGAAAAGTTAAGGTGTGAAAACATCTGGAGGTGTCAGCTGATGTAGAGCACAATGTCTCTCTTACCAACGCCTTGGGTTTTTATTGAGCACCGGACATCTGAAGAGCTTCAGACCTTCAACCTGATGGAGAAACTGTGGTAAAAAGCACTTAAGAAATGATTTTGCATTATGATTTAGCATGTTATAGCCATGTTAAATGGTGTACTTCATCTTAATTAGGTTTCTAAAAATGTTAAGAGAAAAAAAGCCCAGAAAGTCATTCCAAATCCCAAAAACCCAGATTTTTGTCACTGCAGAGGTGATTAAAATAGTGAGAAATGGCCCAAAAAAAGTCCTGAAAATATCTGAAAATTAAAAAAGTGATACATTAATTCGATATTTTAATAGCAATAATTAATATCAAGTTATATAGCCACTTTAAAATACAACAAAATGTAACCAAAAATGGCCCAAATTCATTAAAAACCCCAATAAACACATGAATTAAATAATTACACTGAAAAAAAAGGTTTTAAATGGTAAAAATGGTGATTAGTGAAGAAAGAAAAGGCCCGTAAAACCTCAATGCATATAAATTGAAAAATATAATATAAATGAATATTACTCCAAATTGGCAAATCCTGAACACGTGTGCTAATAAAAAAAATAATAATAACAATAGTCACACCATAAACCTTATGTTGTCATTTCATAAATTAAAAAATGTGTACAAAAATGTAATCTAAATGAGTAAATAAATAAAAACCCACATTCAAAATTTTAATTTTGCATAACCCCTTGACTGTAAAAAAGCTAAACATTTTATTCAAAATGTAAAAAAAGAACAACAAAAAAACCACTGCTTACCACTTACAGTACCTGCCTAAAAAAGCCAAAAGGCAACTGAAATTAAGAAAATGTACATATATATATAAATGTATATATTTGGCTTCAACTTGAGTCAAAACAGACATAATCTGACCGTTTTCTCCGTTTATTAGTTAAGCAGCACTACACAGATATTCCAACTGAAAAAAAGATCACACTAGAATTATTCACAGTCCTACAAAACGAGAACAAGACACTCAGCAGGAACATTTAAAAACACCGGGAAATGATTGCATTATACATAAAAACAGGTGGCAGAACACAAATCCAGGTGATAGATGAAGAATCAATTCAATATACTAACAGCAATCTTTCTAGCAAACTGTGCATCTCTCGTTAGATTTGACTTTTATATAAAAATGTAAGAATAGAGAGGTATTATATTATATTGCAACATGAAGAACCGTAAATTCACCTCCTCGTTCACGTTTCAAGTACTTTAAATCTTTACCGCAGGCACGTGTGAAGAACCACAGACTTTAGGTTGTGTTTTCGTGTTGTTCACTAGAGAACAACTGCTCCATACCCTGTCGAAACGCCAGCTTCTCAACCTCAAATGAGCGATTATTCAGTATGCAAATAAAAATAATGATTGCAGAGAAGTCTAGATTTTTTTTCTTCTTTGTCGGTTACAGATCTGACGCCTAAAAGTGTATAAATCCAGTGTCAGGTTAATAAACAACCACACAAAGCTGAATCGTGTCGCTTTTAACAGCTTATTAGTCAATACTAATAACTACTTATTTAAAAAAAAAATAAAAAAAAATTAAGATACACAGTAGAGAAACAAATTTTGCATACATATTTAATACATGATAATATTATATAGAATAGTATTCATATTTATAAATATATCTAAATATTTTGTGTTTTATACAGTGGGATCCAAAATCTGTGACTTTTCATTTTTCCAAAAAAAGAAAGAAAAAAAGAATAAAAAATTAAATCTTCTCCAAAACCATTTGAAAGCAATGACCATCTGTTAATTCATTCAGATTCAATAAATTACCTTAATTTCATGGGAAAATAAAAAATATACATATTTCTTATTAATTGTAAATTTTATAATGTTCATTTGACGTTTTTCAAAACAATAAAAGACATTTATTTCCATCTTAAAATGCCTGGAAAATATATATAAAAGAAAAAAATTATCAACGTGGACTCACGAGTTTTGGGCCCCACTGTGTAAAAAAAAAAAAACGGTTGTATATATTTATATATTTAAATATATGTAAACATAAAAAAGACTGGCCTGTGTCGGGATAATTAAAGCTTTTAATTAAGTGCCATTAATGTGTCAAAGTGCCTAACAGAGCTAATGTGATGTAACTTTTTATTAAATGCCGGTCATCATCTGATTCGCTGAAAAAGTGATGCGACTGCCTATCTTCAGCTCAGATGTAAGAGACACAATGCATTATTAAAGGAGAACAACTTAGTTTTTTTCATTTATAGTGCTTTTTGAAGAACGGAACCATCGAGTGCTGTATTTTTTCCCCTTTGAGTGATATTTATAAATTTCTAAAGACATGACAGCTTGTGTAGATTAGGCAGACGTCTCAAGGGTCGTGAGAATCGTCTTTTTTATCCTTCTTTCCGTAGGCTTCTCCCTCGCCGGAGTCGCGTCGTCTCTTGCGATTTCGGGCTCCGGTCTTTGAGACCAGCAGTGAGCCCATGCCCAGGACGTTATGGATCTGACGGAAAGCCAGCAGTCGTAGCGCATGCTGAAAAACAAGGACACGCTGCTTTCAGAACAGCACGGATCACGCTAACGGAAATGTTGGCTAGGCTAGCCTCGTTTAGTACCTGGGCACTAGCGGTCACGTCCTCCCGAGCTTGTTTCATCATGTTTCCCAGAGCGTCAGTTTGACCTTTCTCACATGGGTCAAGAAGACCTGGACCATCTGAGGAGTGGACAAAAGTTTCAATCATATAAATGTAAATGTAGACAGGTTACAAAACGTTTTGCGAAAGATGCATTTGTCAACATAAGACGCAAATCTAAAACTATCTAAAAATCGTTTTTGTTAAGTGAAAAAAGCTGAAATAAAACAAAATATAAAATGTTACGTTTAAAATGTAAGTGAAAATTAGAAATGTTGCTTTGGCAACTAACTGAAATTAAATAAGTTTAAGAATTAAAACTAAATGTGGAACAATATTTTCTTTTTTAAAAATGTAAAAAAAAATATTAATAATAATGAAATGACAAAAGAACACAAAATTGCTTCGTCATATATATATATATATACATATATATATATATATATATACATATACATACATATATATATATATATATATACATACATATATATATATATATAAATTAAACTAAGACTGTTCAGACCTGGCAGGAGAATCCCGGTGGCGATGCATTCGAGGACTCTTCGTAGAGCTTCTGCAGGACTAAGTGGACCTGATGCACTGCTAATGGCTTTTTCCACAAGCAGCTCCATGGCCTTTGCGAAAGAAAACACAAGTTAATATGACTGTGACTGGCTAAAGCAAAAGACACGGTTAGCAAACAAAGCTAACTGACCCAGTCGGGCATCTTTCCCCAGGTAGGTATGCGCTGACACAGATCCCGCAGAACCCGAATAATGATGACGCAAGACTGAAGACCATTCGCCCGAGCCTGTGGACGAAACTCATTAATACACAACAATCACAGCTGCAAAAACAACAGCAATTCAGTTAACAACACAAATGTAAATGCTAGATGATAATGCTAATGCTACTAAAATTATTTGATGGTTGAGTCTAAGATCAAAACCATACTCTACGCAAGTTCGCAAACAATCAGCCTTTGTACTGCAAGTGCACAATTCCATTGTTAATGCTTCACAACAAAAATATTTTGATAGTTAACTAGCTAACTACGAAGCTTATAATATTACAAAACGATCTGAATTTGTATTGTATAATTTTTTAATTATATTTATCGAAACAGAATGTGTCATTTAACAGTTCAGAGGTTTTTTTTAATTGAATATCGAACATTTGAAATGTAACAACTGAGTTTTATAGTATTTATGGATTTTCAAAAAGCTAATTATTTGTTCTGAAATCTCAGACTGCAAATATCAAGTTTTTATTTTTTTTATTTTTTTATATAAATACAGCTTCAAATTTTCATGATGAAGAGGAAATTCGGAACATAAAAATTAAATATTCTAGAATTCAATAAGCAGAATTTCAGATCGTACAGAACGTAGGTCAGAGGTTATCCACAGGGAAGAGTAGATGATCACCAAAAAGTCAAACGATCTGAATTTCTGCATATTTTCAAAAACATTTTAAATGTTCAATATTCAAGTTAATATGCAACATAATATTCAGTTTTGATAAATGCCACTTGTCAACAATTCAAATTTATACAATACAAATTCAAACAGTTTTGTAAGTTTCCCAGTAGCTATTTTTTTAAAGTCAAATTTGTGCTTAAATAATACTTAAATGTTTTTTTGTATACGTTTTGCTAGTAGCTTGAAGAGCAACAACTAATTATTCAGATTTCTTTTATTCATGTCTAACTCAACTATGTTAAAATTAGTGCTAGGCAATGATTAATCGCAATTAATCGCATCCTAAATATACGTTTGTTTACATAACATGTATTTACTTTACTTATGGATAAAACCCATTAAAACGCGACAATTATGGCAAACAACAGTTAATATAAACTATAAATGCTAACTGAAAAATGCTAATGCTAATATGTTACTAAAATTAAATAACCAAGTCTAAGACCAAAAGCATACTCGAACACAGAGAAATACGTGAACACAGTTTCACTGTACATGCTTAACTACAACTTATTATTCAAGTAATTAGCTAAACTGACTGTAGAAAACTGAGTCTAGAAGAAAAAAAAAAAGTTTGTTAATGACCATTATAGTGCCCCTTGTGGCAATACTGAAAATAAGATGCAGTAGTATTACTTTATTAATCGTATTCTGACATTTAGAAACTTGAATACGAATGAAATAAACCTTGCATTGATAGAGGTGCGACTTGTCGGTAGCTAAATTATGTTTTCTAAATAACTTTTTTTTTTTTAGGTATCAAGCCAATTTAGTGTTGAAATAAAAAAAAAAACCTTCAAAAAATTCACTATATTCGAGCTACTTTTCGCTAGTAACTGTAGAATAGCTACTACTACTCAGAAAGATTTTTTTTAACGTTGTCTTATGTAACAATGCTACACTTTAACAATGTGACCATGTTAAATTATGAGTTGCTTGAAGCATAGCAAAATATAATTACAAAGGAACTTCTCCAACACTTTTCACAAGGTTACAGATAACGCGTTTCCTGCCACGTGAAACCTATCCTAAATTAGATATTGTAAACTTTTTTTTTTTTTTTTTTTTACCTGAAACCATTTAGCATGTCGCAGGGCCGCTAAATACTCTAGGCACTTAGTCCTGCTGAGAACATCTGGAGGATCTTTCTCTGAGGCTGCAAGGGCACATGTAGGAAACATTGTCAATTGTATTTAATCATTGAGAAATCGTAAGAAAAAGCAAGTAGATCTTGTTGATATAAAATTATTGCTGATTAAATGACAGTTTTTACGGCATTTGTGGCAATAGGCTGTGTTAATGTGATCATTACAACACACGTCAAAACAAAGTGACAACACTGAAATGTCACAAGACGAGGGGTTTTCCGCACATCCAGGTTCCTAAAAAAATTGTTGCAATGTTATGCAAAAATTTAAAATATTATTGCTTCGGTCTGTTAATGCATGATTAACAAACCCAAACAGGGCAAGTGTGGAGAACCACTTTGGTTTTTTGCTTATTTGAAAGAAATAGAATTGAGAATATCGTTAATATAATTAATAAACAATGACCTGAGGGAACAAGTCGGAATTTCAGAGGCTTTTGAGATCGCTGTTCAGAAACTTCAGGATGAGAGGACAAAATAACTAATAGGCCACATGGAGGATGATAAAATCAATTTTCTCAAACGTTAAATAATAATAAAACTGTAGTTTAGGTTTTGTTATATTTACAGACACAAAACACCAAAATGTTGCTGATATCACGCAAACTATTGTGAAACTAATCGTACATTCTCAGCCCCAAAATAATATTTTGGCCATATATTTGATAGGAGTGACAAACGTATTTTACACCTAAAGTTCTCTATTAAGAGCTTGTTACAAAGCAATTGTTGTTGTTTTTAACTAGGGATGCACTGGTTGACCAGCCATAAATCGGAACCGGGCGGTTTTTCCGGTGTGCACAGACTACATTGTAATGGTTCGCTATGTCATTTGTGTGGAAGAGTATTTCGAAATCTGTGCGCAGGACACAGGTAGCTGATCAGTACTGGAAATGCAGAGCTACATGTCTGAGGCACAGATAGCAGGAAGCAATCAGCCGTTGTTGTACTGGCGCACAAATAAGAGTTTTTCCTGCGCACTGAAGCTACGCGAGCCTATACTGTACCGGTCCGCACCCTGAACACGAGTAGACCGTGAAGAGAAGTTCAGCTCAACTTCTCACGTGTTGGATGAGAAACGAAACAGACTAAACTGACTAAACCTAAAAAGGGTAACGAACATCATTGACAGGCGACTGCACTGCTACGTGTCACTGTTTAGAATGGGAATTTTCTCATTATTTACAAGTAGTTGAAAACATTATTTATGTTTAGATATTGTTAGAAATCAGCTGGACAAAATGTATAACACTAGCCTAGTGGTTTTTGGATATTTAACTGCAAATATCTTACAAATTGAACCTTTAATTATTAGAAACTAAAATTTTGCGTGATGTAAGATCGAATTTTTCTGTACATTTAAAAATAAATGTGATTGTCACCCCCAAGACTTTACATCATTCACCCCCAAATTTATACGCACGTGAACAACTTGACCTGAAAAAAAGTTTGTGGTCAAAGCTAAAGATCTCTCTCATCCTGAGTTGCTCATGTATCTTACAACACAACTTGTACAATACTGCGCCACAGTGGTAAAGAAAGGTCAGAGATCCTGTTTTTGATTCCTTAAAACGCTTTCAAAAAGCAATGCAAAACCGAACAAGGGCAAATAACGGACTGAACCAAAAGAAGAAAAAAACAAACACAAAGAAAATGAAAGAGGGGGGAAAGAAATGAACAGGAAAGCCAATTCACTGATGGAAAATTCAATTCTGTATGGAAATATCCGTACTTTTTGTGAACCAAGGGAACACATATAGTGCTGCTGAGGGAAAGCACGGGTTCTCTAACCTTTCTCCATGTTGGGGACGGGGTCTTCGCGCATCACTGGCGAGGTAAGAGAGATGGTGACCTGCATTTTTGGTTCCTTGCTTGAAAAAATGACGATGTTGGCTTCCTCAGGGTGTACCTGCACCTCATACTGATCTTCAGAAAAGGTCTGCCGGTTAAAAGGACACTTTGCATTACTACAGAGGAGACGGTGGGGGTCAATACAGGGGGCTTAATTTGTCCCTTATAATCCCAGTGGTAATCGCCACACTCAAATGGCTGGATAATGCAAGGGTTAATGATATATAATGCATATGTGAATGAAGTACACGCCCCAGTCTCTCTCTGTAGGTGTCATAACCAGGCAGTGGAACTAAAGATCAGTTAAAGATACACGGGCCACAACAGCAGCAGAAGGAGCAAAGTCAAAAGCTCATTTATCCGCAGTTATTTTGAATTATATTTTAGGTGGATCACACAATAAACCACCAGAAACATGTCTGGGTCATATTTCATCCCAATTAAAATCAAATGTATATTTTGCATAAAGTAAACGATGCATATTTTTTAAATTTTTCATGACATTTTGAACACTTTCCTTACTCAGTCATTACCGCAATGCACAACCATCTCAATCTCATTACTTGTAATGTGAAAAACAATCAAATAATAATAAATCTGTATGTTACTGATTGCATCAAGTACACGTTTAAGATTTAACAATATTTTCATGACACTTAGCACATTTTCCCCATGCATTAAGTCATTACCGCAATGCACAACGATCTCAATTTAATGAGGTTTTGTGCTGCATTACTGAGATTTTAGGAAATACTTTTAATAGTCATGAAAATAATTTCAAAACATATATTATTTAATATAATCATTTAAAAAAATGTATTGAACTGCGATTAAAACTTTTATATTTTTATGTAATTTTATGCACGTTACAGTAATGAGTTTTTTTTGTGTGTTTTTTTAACCCTCATGAAAATAAAGGTTTTTTGTTTTGTTTTTTTGTAGCATTACAGTAAAGACAATTTAGCAATGTTAACTTAATGGGCTTACAAATACACTTCAATTGCTTTATGCAAAATATAAATAATTTTCATTTCAAGTATAAATAAGTTTGAATAAGTAAATATTATACGTATAAAAAAAAAATAATACATTTTTGATCCAGGTGTGAAATATGACTTGGACATTTCTTAGTGAGATTCACGCACATGACAGCCAAGCGTAAACGTAAAACCACACACCCAGCTACAAGCTGCTGTATAAATATATATATAATCTTGCCATGACACCTGGGACCATGTGATTTCTCTTGTGGGCCATTTCCATCACGTAACAGCCGCACAAAGGGAAATTAAGTGATAAAACCACAAGTGCAAAGATATAAACAGGTGAGAAGTTAAAGTTTTTAGCAGCTTCGACAAAAACATTTATTTTCCATGCATAGCAACTTCATAAAAACACCAGCTTACCGCTAGTTGTTTGGGCAGTTGCTCCGCAATGGTTCTCAATAGAGAGGCGGTGGGTTTCTTGGCCGCTAGCAGGATGAGCTGGACATTGCGATCGCCGCGCAGCAGGAGACCTTTAGCCAGGATCCCCACACGCATGACTCCTTTAAGAACACGTGCCTGAGACTCTGACCTGTTTAAGAAAAGCACGTAAATCCACACTCCTTCGCACTGCTGTTCCAGAGCATGAACAGAAAGCCAGCTAGTGGGAGTCCTCACTGTTTGTCCGCCGCGTCATCGTCCACAGCACACGCCTCTTTCTCCAGCAGCGAATCAGACACCAGTTTGAGCGCGCGCTCAGAATGCGACACGATTCGCTGCACGGCCTGAAGCTCCTCCTCCACGGGGTAGATGGCCGAGTGCTTGGCCATGACGTGGCGGTCGTCGGGCGAATCGGGACGCCGCACGGGCTACAGATAAATGGGAGAATTGTTGGTCAGATTTGGTCTGGGCAGTTTTTGTTTGAAATGTCATCGTGTGTATTTACCGAAAGGGACGGCAGGGGCATGCTGGGATGGCCCATGAGAGGGGGCGGGGCCATTCGGTGCCTCATGTCCACCCAGTATAGCTGCTCCTCCTCCATTCTCCTCCAGTACATGTCCTCCTCGTACCTCCTGAGGGACGACGCACCGAAAAGTTACAAATCATGCCATCGTAACCCACACACTCCTCATTCAGTGTAACAAAATGAGAATTATTATATACAACATTAGAAAAATATGAACAAAATAGTAGAAAAACACTGATAAAATAATTGACTCTACATTTAGGTCAAAACATGGTGTGAAATGTATTACGCACAAATATATAACTATATTTGTAATTATATTAGTATTTGCTAAAAAAACCAAAAAAAAAAACAAACAAACACTAAATCGTGTTTTATTCATTATATGCAAAGTGTTTTATATGATTTATAATTATTTGAAAATAATTCAATTTTACATAAACTGAAAATGATTATATTACATATATTTGCACAAAAATAAATACATTTTATATGAAATATCTTATATACTTTTATATTTTGTAATGTGAAAATTATTACATTTATAATTACATATTTGTAAAAATGCAGTAAAATTATTATAGATTGCTATATTTTAATTATAAGTAAATGAGATTGTGTATATATATATATATATACATACATACACACACACACATATATATATTATAGTGACAAATAATTTTTTATGCACTTTTGTTAAAAATATCAAATATTCAAAGAGTTTGGTGTTAAAAAAGTTAACTGAAAGCTGATAAAGACCTCATTTCTATGTGCCAGCGCTGTTCATCATCCTGTTGTCTCTTCAGCACAGATTTCTGACTCTGCTTTCGCAGTTTGACTTCCAGAAGTTTCCGTGCTCGATTACTGGGCTTGATCTCCACAGGAAGGTCTGGATTCACTTTTTTCTGAAAATTAGATAAGAAATTGGTCAATAACTGCAGCCCTGCAAAATTTTGAGTGTTTACTATCGGTTTATAATGTTAGCTTGACTGTCTTGGTTTTAATAAAGCGGTTTTGCACTGATTATAGACTTAAATTTAATTGGTTATGAATAAACTGATCTTTCATTAAGTTCACAATAAAATGAGAAGATAATCAACTATTAATTTGTCAAACAGTAAAATTGCTTGATAAGCCCAACAATCTCTTTAAAAAAAAGTTTTCTTTGAGTTCAAGTTAAAATAAATAAATGAATAAAAGCTAATCAAAATGCAAAAACCCAAATTATATTAAGCGATTTCATTGAAGTAATTTTTGGTATTTAAGTTAATTTTCAAAATAATTATTTGTTGAATTTAATAATTATGTTAATATACAAAAGTACATATACATGTATAAATATAATTACTTAATGATATAATTAAAATATACAATATTTGCTTTTTTTAAGCTTTTTTTCCAGTCCAAAATCGAAATAATATTATAAAAAATAATAAAGAAAATAAAAAGGTATTTATTCCACAATAAGCATACTCTGGTTTATTATATAAATAATTATGTATTCAGTTTAATAATTATATTTACTAAAGAAATATAATTATAATTAAATACCCATTTTTTGTATTTAAATAGATGCATGTATATCATAAAATAAATTAGTTTTTAGTGATTACATTTTTTGTTCCATTTTCTTTGAGACCATCAATTTTTAAATAAAACAATAAAATAAAAATTATTATATGAAGAAATTTCCAAAGGGCAAATATTTAATTTCCTTTTTTTTTTATATATATATATAATTTGATGAATTTAATCATAATTAATATATAGAAATACACTAATAAATAAAAAATGGTTTTCTTCTCTCCGGGTGACGTCTAACCTTATACTGCAGCCGGTGTCTCCGTCCCTTCAGGTGCATGTCTTTAGCGTTGGGATCGTTAAAGCTGCATTCACACAGTTTACAGTGAAAACGAATCACCTTTCCGTCGTCATTTCGAACCTGTATAAGAAAAACAAATAAACCACACAATTCAAACTTTAATCCTTCAATAGAATAACAAACACCCAATTATCCTTGAATGTCAAGCATTTACTAGAAGAAATCCTGATTTGCTAATAAATATGGTTTTTAAATAAATTTGACTGATTCATTGAGTAAAAAAAAAGGGTACAGATTCACTTTTGTCCCAGTTTTCCTCAATGCATTATGCAAATAATGAAATAATTTGACTGAACGCTCTCACTTCTTCGACATAATCATGTCCCACAGGCTGAATGTCTGCTTGAACTCCAGAACCGTCACCATCCTCATCTTCACTCAAAGCGTCCGTCTTCACTACAGACGGCTTCGCCTCCTCCATCTTCACCGGAGCGGATGTGGATGTTCTGCTGCCTGGAGAGAAATGGGTATTAGGGAATTAACATTATTCCATGTTTCTGTAAGACGGCTGTTCGTAATGTAACCATGCTACCAAAATGTTTAAGTTGTGCAGGGTTTGTTGTACGATTACATCTGCATCTATTAACTGATGAGCAACAATATCTGGAATGATTATCACATCTGTATAAAGCTGTGTCTGTGTTGAAGTCATGTTAAGATTCTGGAAAGTAAATTCTGAAATTAATAATTTATTCCCATCATGTGTGTTTTGAGAGTGATACACTAAAGAGGAAACATTATATATTTCTGTGATCAGAATGGCCAATGATTGCATAAGTGCTGGTTAAATTAAGATAAGAAAGGTGAAATTAAGGTGAATTGAAATGCAGAAGAAAACTTAAATCTCTACACTGGAAACCTCAGGGATTTATGACAAAACTAAGCTTAAAGACATTGTGCTTCATTTATGAGAAGTGTGCAAATAGGTCTTAACATTCTTACATAAACTGTCATTGTAAATAGATCATAAAACTTTGTTAACATTTGTTAAAATTATTTAATGCAACAATGAACTAAACATTTATTAAACCTTGTTAAATGTTAGTTGTTAAAAATGCAATTTAATAAAATGTTTTCACGTGCATTAATGATAAAACAAACAAACAAAATCTAATAAAAAAATGTTGAAAATTTGACCTTAGTGTGAAGTTTTACCAACATTTCTTAAATATGCACAAAAATGTAAAATTCTTATGTAAATCAGTCGTAAAACAATTTTTGCTTAAATTGTTGCAATTGCACAAACTTATAATCGCAAACAACTTGTACAAGGATAGCTTTACGCATTATTTACACAAAGTTAAACAAATGAGGCCAAATAAGTTTAGTACGATTTCATCAATCATTTGTAAAACTATGTAATGTATTAAAAATGACCGAATTTGTGTAATTCATTCTTGCATAAAAAAACGACTAAAATCGTTATGTAAACTGTCACACCTGCACGTGAATTTATAAAACATTCACATAATCTCCAATGTAAATGTCGCAAATGTGAAATAATTGTAATAATTTAATCTTTTAATAATTCAGTAGTTTGCAAGTAATTTGCAAAACCATTCTTGTCAGTTCTCGTAATTAGGAACAATTTCTGTGCAAGTTATTCATAAAGTAAATTTTTGGGAAAACAGATAGTTGTCCGGATGATTTACACAGAAATTAAATCTGCTTACGCTTTATGAAAAACGCCTTTTCAACATCTCACGAATTTAAAATAAATTGACAATCTCCAGTGTAAATGTTGCAAGTGCGAACAAATTCCTTTTAATCATTTAGAAAACTTGTTTTATACTACAAACTTGTGCAATTGCGAAATCTTTGTGTAAAAAAAAAAAAAAGCATTCTTGTGTAAATTCTCAAATGCGAACAATTTCTACGCAACCCATTCGTCAAATTAATTGTTTGCTCTGAATGATTTACACAAAAATTCTTCCATTCACGTTTCACAAAAAAGGTCCTAAATCATTATGTAAAGTGTCACAACTCCAAATAATTTCCTGATAAATTCACAAACTCCAATGTAAATGTTGCAAATGCAAACAAATTTAGTTTAGAAAACTTGTTTAATATTATGTACTTGTGCAATTGCAAAAAAAATGTATAAAATTCACGAAACTCCTCATGGTCGCCAGATATTTCTGCACAAGTCATTTTTAAAATATTTTGTAACAGTATTCTGAATGATTTACAGAGAAATTCATTATGATAACATTTAACGAAAAAGTCCTATAAGAACACTCACCGACGATGGCAACTTTAGCAGTGGTGGGTTTTTTCGCAAGAGACACCGTGAGTTTGGACGGAGCCGTTGTAAGCGTCTTTTGCGCCACCGATGTAGGGGTGGGAGTGGTTTTTGCCGCTGTCTTGCTAGTAGTGATTGTAACGGCAACAGAGGCAGAGCTCACCAAAACGGGCTCCGTTGAAGGAATGGGTTTGCCAAGTTTGGTGTGCAACTTCACCACCTGAGGAAAAGTTTAACAGCAGTTGCATACTAATGAAAAGATTCAAAAATGCCAACAAAGCTGTTACACCAAAACATGTTGAAAAACCCAAAAGCACTGAAATAGCCAAATTAACCATTATGACATTTAACAAACCTTCTGGTGCTTGGATCCCCGGATGTGTGCAGCGTATGCATCGGCACCGGTGCATGAGACGTCGCACAATTCACAGCGCAGCTGCGTCTGGACTCCACGAGGTCCGTTGGTCACCTGACTGCCGCTCTTCTGAGCCGCCTCTTTCTTCTTGTGCTTCTGTCCTTCCAGATGTTCTCGATACGTCTGCAGGAGAGCATACGTTTGCTACCACTTTCCACAGAATGTGGGAAACTTTAAGGCAAGACACTACAGGCAACATTGTTTTAGTTTTTGGTCAGTTTTGAGAAATAGGGCTATTTGGCTTTTCATTGTTTAAATGTGGAAAGAAAACATCCAAAATACTTATTTTATTTTATTATATTGCAAATTTAACTATTTGCATCTATAGATTTCAATTACAAAACATATCTTTAAAGTCTGTCCTCTAAAAATGAGTTTCTCAACTTAAGTACAACTTACATACTCCAACTTTTAGAGTTATGTTCTTAACTTTAATCTGTATATTTTTACTGAGGGGTTTGTTCATATACCATTTTATTTCCAAAAATATTGGTGAAATGTACCTAATTTCTTGCTGTTGACAGTATTTTTGGATTTATGGAGTGATAGAGAGAGATATTTAAAACACCCTTAGTAGAAGCCTTTTTATTCGGACTTTACAGATTTCTTCTGTGGAAATGTATGCAAATTTGTGCATGTTTAATTAAATAATGGTTCAATTGCATATGTAAATATAATATTGTAAAAAACTAAATAAAAAAAAACTTGTTTGCAATTCTCAATGTAACCAATCCACAGGGTTTTTATTGGCTGTTTTTGGACTAACTGTTTAGCACACTGGTCAACAATTGTTTCAAATAAAGTAATAGTTCAGCAAAAAAGGATACATTTTACATAATTATGTACTTATACTTATGAATCTTGGATTGCCTGGGGCTTTTTTCTTCAGCAGAAGGGAAATTAAGATTTTGTAGGAAAACATCAACTATAGATTACAATTTCATTCCATATCTTTTACGGCCGGTTTTCAAAAATGTTTTTTTTTTTTATCCATTTCAGCAGCTATTACATACACCAAATTTTACAGTTTTATTCCCAACTATATCCTTAAGATTTTCACTGAGGGGTTTGTTAATTTATCATTCGCCTGATTTTTGTAAAACATAAAAGTTTTGCAAACTTGTAATACAAAAATTGTTTGCAATCCTTTATGTACTGACAAAAAAACTAGGGTCATTGTGGATCATTATAAAGCTGGCTAAATATGGATTTTGAACCGTCAAAAATGATCTAAGTAGGGTAAAAACATACCCAATCGATATCACCATACTTACCAAGTGAATTAATTGCATAAAACAAATTGCAAACATTTTTTTGTATTACAAGTTCTCTAAAATGTTATGATTAAAAATCTAAGGAACAAAATGTGAATGGTATATGAACGAAGCCCTCAGTCAAGTTGGGGAAAGTTACATTAAATGCTAATTTCAAGTCTTCGGTCACTTCTGACTGCGTAGGAGGCAAGTGTGACTCCTAAACGAAAGGACCAGAGGGTTAAAGATATGAACTGAAATTTAAGTCTACAGATGAAAATAGATCAAATAGATTAGTAACAATAAACTGACACATAAATATAGATTTTGGACCATTGGAAATGGTGTACGGTGAGCACCATTCACTTGCATTAAATAAGGGCCTTTCGCGCGAACCGTTTCCCAGTACCGTTTAGTGGCCAAAGCTGTGTTTTTGTTGTATCTCGCGGGTTTAACAATAATGGACAAGAAATGTTGATGTATTCGTAAAGCGATTGAAAGAACGTAAAGAACTAAGAATCTCCAAACACAAATGGGCAGTGCTACATTTTCTACAAGTGCCTGCACTCCAGTGTCCGAACATTTATCGCTGTTCAACATACTTCTGGAATAAGTTGACAATGTTTACAATGTGTTTATATGGCGTTTTAAATCATGGCGGGTGAGGGCGTTTTCGTACGCGTCTGGCCAATCAATGTCTACTTATGTCACAGATAATACCAGTTGTGCTGGTTAGACCCTGCTCCAGAGTAGGAGCTAATTTGGTTCACGAAAAAAAGCGGTTCAAAAACGCCAAAAAGTGGATAGTTCCACAATTAGCTCTGGTACTATGAAAAGGTTCCCACGCCTTAAGTTCTCTTCGGCTGAAATAAGAAAAACCTATATATCTTGGCTGGCCTGAGGGTGTTTTGAGTGAAGTCGAATGTGGAGTTGATGCAAACGCTCACCTGTGGACCGGCACAGCTTATCTTGCAGATATCACAATAGTGCAGCTGTGGCTGTTTGGGCGGCCCTTTGGGTTTTTGGATTTTGTTCTGGTGGAAAATGGGTTTCTTGTATGCACTGACAGTGTGGGTGGTGACTGTGCCACTCCTGGTGTTGCTCCAAGAGGAGCTGGTGAGCTGTTTTGGATGCTGTTGTGTCTGCTGCGGCGGTGGAGCCTGCTGTAGCTGCTGGAGGGGAGGTTGAGGTTGAGGTTGAGGCTGCACCTGTGGGGGGGGCATCTGTGCCGGCTGGAAGTATGACGGCGTGGATGTGTAGCCGCTAGAATCATAGCTGGAATAGCTGAGACCGACTGAAGCAACAAAGAGAGCAACACAGTTAGATGATACGCTGGTGGCTATTTGTAGCTTGAGATCAATCTTAATTTTTTTTTAAAGAGGGCTCTTCTGCTCATCAAGGCTGCATTTATCGGATCAAGAATACAGAAGAAAAACAGTAATCTTGCTAAATTTTATTACAATATAAAATATTGGTTTCTATTTTAATATCCTTTTAAAATATAATTTATTTCTGTGATGCCAAGATGAATTTCCATCAGCCATTACTCTAGTATTAAATGTCCCATGATCCTTCAGAAATCATATTTTTAGAATTATCAATATTGGTGCTGTCAATTTTTTTTTTTTTTTTTGGGGCAACTGCGGTAGTCTTTTCAGGATTATTTGATGAATAAAAAAAAGCATTTATTCAAAATATAAATGTTTTTTAACAATATAATTATTTGCTATCAATTCCTAATTTAACATCCTTGCTGAGTAAAAGTTTTAAAAAGAAAAAAAAAATAATAATTGTTATAAATGCTCCTTTTAAACTTTTTATTCATCAAAGATTCCTAAAAAAAAAAAAAAAAGAAAAAAAAAGTATCACTTATTCTAAAAAAATATAAAGCAGCAAAAGAGTTAATAAATTACATTTTAATATATATTAAAATAGAGAAATGTTATTTTACATCATAATAATTTCTCACAATATTCCTGTATTTTTTGATCAAATAAATGCAGCCTTGATGACCATAAGAAACTCCTGGAAATAAACAATAAAAATCGCTCTGATCCTGTAAATCTGACTGGGCCGTGTCCGTACCGGAGTAGGACGTAGCAGCGGTGGAGCTGAAGGAAGTACTGGGGGTGTAGGTGGATATGGGGGCTGGAGTCTGCTGAACGCTGGTTGATGTAGGGTAGATGGTGTAGCTAGAGGACACCGCGCTCACAGCTGGAGGGGGTTTCAGAGCGGAGACCGCTCTTTGAACCGGCGGCTGGCTGTACGCTGTGCTCGTTGTGCTGTAGCCAGGTTTCAACCCTGAAAAGCCAAAGATGTTCTCATTTAAACCTTAAAATTGGAAGCTTTATCTGAGCAGCATAGCTAGATATCTCTATTTGTTGTTGTTTTTTAGTATACTGATGGTATTTAATTACTGTGAATAGGTTTGATTGGCTGGTTAATGTTTTTAATCAAGCCAAGTGCATTCAAAATGCAAGATGTAGAGTTACATGGTTTCTCACCAAAAGAACATGAATAGTCAACCATTTTCATTTATATGCACCAATGTATCAAAACATAATGAACAATAATCTACATTTGCATCTATAATCTACACTTATTCATATACTACTATAGTATTTATGAATATTTTGAATTAGCGGTTATTTTCCGTGTTTCAAACTTTCATTTTGATGTTTTAGTAATTCTATGTAGAAATGTATTAGTAATTTTTAAAATGTATTCCTATTATTATTATACCTGTTTGGCTTTATTTATTTTAATTGACTTCATCTTAAACATATTTAATTTCCATTAGTTTCCAAGGCAACAATTTCCTCTTTACATTTATCATATATTTATATTTTATTTTAGCTTCATTTCAAACTAAATTTAATAGCAATAGTTAACCAAAACTACACCGATATATGTGTATAACGTTTTAATTTAAATAAAAATGCAACAATAAATCATTAAGAAATGTAATGTTTTTGATTTTTTTTACGTTTTTTAAAAATACATTAAAATCATTGCAATAATCACAATATTGGATGAATGTATAATAATGATAATTAAATGTAAAGTTTATAATATATAATTATATAATATAATTTATAACAACACATATTGCACTGATATTCTTACGAAAATATAAGTGCATGTCATATATCATTTAAAATATTAAACTATATCATATTTCTAAATTGCATTACTATTACGGTTACAAATTTACTAAATGACTTGAATCTTCATTATGAGTGCCAAAGCCTAATATATCTGCTGGGAAAACGGGAAACATGTTCACAAAACATGCAAAACCCTAAAAGGCGTAGTTCACCCAAAAATTGGGACTAGCTTCTCGTACAAGTATAGAAACTCATACAAGTTTGGAACCATTTTTAGGTGAACTAAAACACATTATGTCATCTTCGATGAATCTGTTTGTGTAGCTGGCATATTCTAAAGCATTGAAAAAGAAATCAGATTCACCTGTCTGGAAGTAGGCCTCGGTTGCGGTTTGCTGCGCAGGTGCGATGCTCGTTTGAAAGTACTGCTTGTTCTCGTAGCTGCTGACCGGCGGCGGTCGACCGTAGCTATAATTCTGCTGTATAACCAAATTAATCAGGGAATAAATAAATGGGGCCAGCAGAGAGGCATCACTGATATGAATGATGCAAAGAGAGACTGACCGGTTCAGTCAGCACTTGGTAGGTTTGATGGGCGGTCGTCAGCTGCGGAGACGTTTCGGGCTGCCGGTAGACGTAGTTGGGGGCAGGATGGGGCTGGTAGGTGGGGTAGGGGGCAGTGACCGCGGGACTTACCGGTGGGCCGGTGGGATACGAGGCCGTAACCGCATGGGTCACTCCAGGGGCGGCCTGGACATTATAGCTGCCAGTGGTTGGGTGGGAATAAACAGGAGGCGGCTGGGCACTAGATGGGACATTTTAGGATTCAGAATGAATGTGGTTTACATGCATCATTACACCAAAGGTCTAAAACACCATTTTCATAGTATAAACTTTGTAAAGCAATAAAAAATATAGTACCTTTTGCATGCATATGCACATTTTAAACGCACTGTTTAGAGTGCAATGTAATTGCATGGTAAAAACATAGTGCTAAATGTTTACCATGGTACTAAGAGTCCAAATGAATACAAAAAGCACCGCGGTATTTATACTAGCACACGCATACTTCACTTTTCACGATATCATGCAAGCATCAATAACTAGCCTATGAGATATTTGCGCACTGGCCGTCAGTATCTAGTTTAAATATCCGTCGTGGTTTTAAGGCTGTTGTAAATAAGCGGTGTGTTCGTGAGAGTCTGTGTTTGTGTGTGTTTTGTACCTGTACTGCGGGCCGGCGGCGGCTGCTGCGGCTGCATGTGTGAATCCATAATAATTACTGGCCGCCATCATAGAAGCTTCAGCGGCGTTTGGGAGCGCGACGGCGCTCACGTGATCAACACGTGTCCGTGACGTCAACGTTCACCTCGCCGCTGACCCCCGCAGAGCCTAAAGATAAACCCGTTATGATACAATCATGTAATAATGTATATATCTAAAACCGGGAGTGGTTTCAGGGTGAGTAGATTTTCAGGGCTTATCGGTGGAATTCAGCTTAAAGAACTTAAACTTAGTTTCACAAGTGGAGATATACGGAGGTTTTGTTTTTTCTTACTGTGTTTTTATGAAACTTTTTATAAACAGAACAATATATACATAACATTTACTAAAAAAAAATACAAATACAAATTTGATAACCATATAAAAAAATGGGGGAAAAAAGTCATCTGTAAATCTGAAGTAATTTTTTTCAGGTTCGTGAATCTTCAACCAGTTCAGTGATTATTTTCCTAGCTGCCATAAATAATAATACAAATATAGACGCCCTTTTTTTCCCAATGACATACTTGTTTCTCGGGCTTGGTGATTTGATAGATAAAGACACACTATTGGATGAACATCAGCATGGCTTTAGAGCAAATAGGTCGACCTCAACAGCAGTGATGGAGAGATTTCCACTTCAGTCGATAATAATGAATATACTGTGGGGGTGTTCCTAGGTAAAAAAAAAAAAAAAAGAAGAAGCTGGATAGATATGTTGTAATAGTTAAAGAGTTATACCTTAATGTCAGATATCAGTTTGTACACATAAATAATAATACATCAGATCTAATGAAAGTCACTTCTGGTGTTCCACAAGGTTTGGTACTAGACCCCCAAATAGTTTGTACTGTAGGCTAATAAATGATATTTGTCAAATGTCTAAACTATTTAAAATGGTATTGTTTGCTGATGACACAAATTTACATTGTTTTGGTGAATAATTTGGAACAGCTTTTGAATACATATATATAAAACAGAAAGTAACATATAACATTTAAAAATTGTTTAACATTTTCAAATATTATATTACAATATCATTACTATAACCCAATATATGTCCACATACTTATACCATATTTGATATAATACATAATAATGTGTACATTTCATATATAATTTTAAATGCACGATATATATATATATATATACGTACAAATATTTTAAATATAAAAAACATTCTAAAAAATATATTAAATATATATAAATTATTTATATAAAAAGCTACAAATTAAACATATAATAATGTAACATAAAATTTAAGTTAATAATCAACTAAATCTGCCCATGTGGATTACAGATATTTTGTAACAAAACCATAAATAACTCAAAATAAAAGTCTCAGCCACTCAAAATGACCAGAATGTCTTTGCAAATTAGCGCCACCTGTGGGTTGATAATGTGTAAGATGTGGGATTTCAAAGGCTCTGTTGTTCCAGTGCTCAGAGGATGTGGAAGTGCTTAAAAAACAGATGCGCTATTCATTCTGAGTCTGGACCACCAGCATTCAGGAGGAGAAGCATTATGACAAAGCATCGCTGATATTCCTCAAGCATCCTTACTAGTAATGTTAGGATTTAAATAGCAGTATATACTTGCTTCTGGAAACATGATCAGCTGAATTCAGTGTCATCCTGCCTGTTTGTGACCTGTAGAGTGAGCGTAGTTTTCTCTTTCCCTCACAGTGAACAGAGGAGGCTTGTGTTTCTCCTGCAGCACCTGCATCAACACCTGCGTTCTGCTCTGGATGAAGAGGAAAAAATACTCAGTTCACCAGGAATAATCTGATCTGATGTGAGTACGAACGGCTTACTTATCAAATGTTCTTAATTGAATCTATCATAGACTGAATTTAGCAAGATTTTCTTAAAATGTTCTTCTTTATTAAAAAGTTTTAAACAGGATGCATTGGTTGAACGAATTGTGAAGAAATATAGTGGATAGTGCTTTTAAGCCACACCACAATGAAATTTCAATTTAATATAGAATTTAAAATGAAATATAACATTGAGACTCCAAAGATAACAGTTTTATTGTATCACTGAGGTCCTATTAATTTTTTTTCATATTTAGATTTTTATTTATTACATTTGCCATATTTTAAATAAATTGTGTTAAATTTAGTAATTTTGTTGTGTGCTTTTGTTATTTTTTGTTTTATTTACAATATGTTTATATAGTTATTTATTTTAGTCAATTAAGTACATCAAGTTAAACTTAAGTAAAATAAAAATGCTGCCTTGGCAACTAGTAAAAAAAAAAATTAATAATAATAATAATAATATATATATATATATATATATATATATATATATATATATATATATATATATATATATATAATGTTTTAGTTTATATTATTATTAATTCATTTATTATAATTATTTTATATTTTATCAAATTGATTCCAGTTAACATTTATTTTATAATTTATTTTTTATTTTTTTTGTTTTAATTAAGTATTATAATCCTGTTGATGTCTTGTTTATATTTCTACCAGTGTTCAGACAACAATAGTCCTAAATCAAAAAGACAATTCAAAGGTAAACTAAAGGGAATTATTTTAGGCCACTTCAGCCAGGGATTAAAAGAGGGATTAAAAAGTTTTTTCCATTAATCCATAGCACACAAAAAATTAATTTTTCAGGTCCAGGTTTCTTCATCATGGTAAGCAGCGTTGACTTCGGCCCACTGATGGAGATCATAGAGGCGAGAGACGAATGGCTGGACGATGATTTTCCAATGTAAATATATATGGTTTCTTTTACGCTTACGACAAATATACTTAGACATTTATGATGTGGTTTTGAATGGTTGAGCTGTTACATTTTCTGACTTAAATTTCAAAATGCATTTAAATTGTGATATAATATACATCATATGACTTTGCAAGGAATTTAAAGAAACTGGACATTTGATGCATTAAAATATTGATGAATTATTCCAGTTTGAATTGAATGCAAGAAATTCCCCCCTAAAAAGGAAAGAAAGCAAACTTGTTTGAAGGCTATACTGGGCTTACAAATGGATACAGGCCTTAAAAAAGGGGGGTTGAAAAAGCATAATGTCTTCAGCGAATCCTGAGTGAGATGCTGAATGGAGACGGGAGCAGGTGCAGCTCTCTCCTTACATGGAAAGCAGCCACGACGTCATGTGACGCAGCGAGCTGCCAACAACACAAGCAGCATCACCAGGAAAATGGAGGCAGGTCAGGCTTAGAGGAGCAGCTCCAGCATCACACGACAGAATGATGCTTTAGAAATACTAAACAGCGTTAGGACCATGAGATTTCACGCTAGCTTGGAATAAGAACTCGCAGAAACCTAGTTTGTCTCACGCAGCAGGTGAGTTAAGCGAGAGCAGCTTTGATGGTGCGTTTTCAGGTTTGTTTGTACTAAAACCATCCTTTTTATTAGGTTTATGTTGATTAAGATGTTTAATAATGCCGAATTACTGTTAATTTCCAAACACCTATTGGAAAAAACAGAAATCCGATGAATCTCCACAGGGGATCTAATGTTGTTATAAATAACAGCGTATCAAATTAAGACTCTGATTCATATAGTTATTAGCATTTGATAGTATTGTTATGCAAAATGACTATATATTGCTTTAGTATGTTTTGCGTTTTTGATGCTCATCACTGTCTTTCTCAAGTCTTTTGGTTTGGCATTGTCGTCTAAAATGTGCGTTTCATTAAATCGTCTTTTAGCACAAAAGCGGCAGCTGTGAACCCCGCCGGCTCTGACAACCCCCCTCTATTTATCAGCTGCGTGTGCACCGACCCCAAGGGCCTATACTCCCTAATTAGCATATCACAATATGCTCTGGTCTTAAAGAAGCAGTTAACCCAAGAATTACAATTTTGTCTTTTTAACTCATCCTCATTTTGTTCCCAAAATGTAGGTCTTTCTTTACTTAAATGGATACTCCACCCTATAATGGAAAATTTGTCATTAATCATTTACCCCCATGTCGTTCCAAACCCTTCGGAACCCAATTTAAGATATCTTGGATGAAAACCGGGACGCTTGTGACTGTCCCATTGACTGCCAAGCAACTTACACTGTCAAGGTCCAGAAAAGTATGAAAGACATCGTCAGAATTGTCCATCTAGCTTCAGTGGTTCAACCGTAATGTTATGAAGCGACGAGAATATTTTTTGTGTAATTTACTTGCCAGTCAATGGGACAGTCACAAGCCTCCCGGTTTTCGTCCAAAATAGCTTAAATTGTGTTCCAAAGATGAACTAGGCTTTTACAGGTTTGGGGGTATGTGACTAATGACAACATTTTCATTTTGGGCTGGAGCATCCCTTTAAAACTCCATTTGCGCTTACATAAATCTGTATTTAAAATGAATTTCGAATATTGTCCTCACTAGGCCACTTCCTGCGGAGGGTGACATGGACTCTTCCTGCGCCCTGAACGAGGGGAGAACTTGTAAGTGACTTGGATTCATACACAAATCTTCATCTTAAATGATTAATTTGCACTCCGTCATGCTCCTTTATCTTTATTGGCTCAGCTCCCCCAAACTCTCTCCTCATTGGTGGAGCCGGAGTGGGCGGAGCTCACCGGAAGCGGCGCACGCTGGTGGCCCCGGATATGAACTTGTCGTTGGACCAAAGCGAAGGGTCCTTGCTCTCCGATGACTTCCTGGATACGCCGGATGATTTGGATATTAACGTGGATGATATTGAGACGCCCGATGACACGGACTCACTGGAGTTCATAACCAATGGCAATGACCTGGAGTGGGAGGGTAAGAACATACTGTTCTTCACGACTCAGGAAAAAGATAGATAGATAAGATTCCATTCCATTCCATTCATTGGTCCATGGCTTTCAGATGATACACCCATCGCCTCGGCGAAAGCCCCTCCAGCTGACAGCGATGCTGATGGAGAAGGTGTGGACGGGACGGGTGTCAACGGGCGTCTGTGGAGAACCGTGATCATTGGTGAACAGGAGCATCGGATCGATATGCAGGTCATACGGCCCTATCTGCGTGTCATATCACACGGAGGTACGTCACGCTTCAGAATCAAGCAGTTTATATAATCTCTGCAGTGTCCTGAAGTCGCTTCTTCTCTGTTCTTTAGGGTACTATGGCGAAGGATTGAACGCCATCATTGTGTTCACGGCTTGCTACCTTCCTGACAGCAGCTGCCCAGATTACCATTACCTGATGGAAAACCTCTTTCTGTGAGGAAATGGAAATACTTGACTTGTGATTTTCTTATTTGGCTTCTCTTCTCATATTCACACGGTGTGTTCCTCAGGTACGTGGTGAGCAGTCTGGAGATGCTGGTGGCTGAGGATTACCTGATCATCTTCATGAACGGAGGAACGCCGAGGAACAAGATGCCTGGCATTAGCTGGCTCAAGAAGTGCTATCAGATGATCGACAGAAGGTATGGACATTGTCATCAGTTTAATGCAAAGTGGATTTGAAGAAATTGAGATAAACATCTTTAATCTTCATCCTCAGACTGAGGAAAAACCTGAAATCTCTGATCATCACTCACCCGTCCTGGTTCATCCGCACAGTCATCGCAATTTCCAAACCCTTCATCAGGTAAAAACATATCATTCAACAGGATTTGAAATTGATTAGAGTCACTGAAAAGGCTAAAATATTGGTCAATTAATCTGGAGATAACATAACTTTATTTGTTTCATTATGCAAGGTTCAGACATACTCATCAATGATCTTTAATCCTCTGTCTACAGCGTGAAGTTCATGAATAAGATCCGTTATGTGCACAGTCTGGAAGAGCTGGAAAAGATTGTCCCTATGGATCATATCCAGATCCCCGAGTGTGTCTTACAGTAAGAAGATTTCAAACATATTTTACACAAAATTATAATCTGATGCCAGTTTTTAAGATCAAATTGTCTTTTTTGCAGATTTGAGGAGGAAAGAACAAACGCTAGAAAAGAGAGGTAATCAACAAACTCCTCAAAATTGGCTTATTTGACACTTATTAGATAATACTTGAAGAGACCAGAATCTCACAGTTTACCCAGAATGCTCTTCTCTTTGTAGAATAGAGCAAGAACAGAAAGAGCAGCAGCAACAGAAACCAATCAACCCCGAGAGGTGAGCAAACCAACGAAACGCATTATTATACATGTTTTCGTTTATTCTGCATTAAATAACTGAACAACTCTCTGCCTCCAGGACAACAGCGATTGAAGAACCCGGACTCTAAGCGCACCAGCTTTAAATGTTTATTGTTGTTGTTGTTGTTGTTGCTGATCTTGGACCATTTTTCATATTCCCAAATTATATATTAATACACATTTCAGACGACTCGAAACTGGTCTCAGATCAGCAACAAAGCGGAAACTTTAAGCAAAAGTTGGAGGGTGAGAAGGCCAGCTGCTCTCGCTTTCATCTGCAAAGGCACAATTGTAAAAAAGCATCTCCAAATCCACCAACAGATGGCGCTACGTACAGAAATGTGGCTGTTTGCGGTAGCAGGATGACCATCGTGCACTGTAGCCTCTTTGCAGTTATCGCTCTATCCCTGCTTTCTGACCCTTGAGAATGTCTTATAATCTGCCTTTAACTGACGGGTGTCCGTTCAGGATTCGATTGGCGGTGCATGTTGATTTCCAAGCATCTCTGTGCTTCTCTGTGTGTATGCGCCCAAATCGAACGAAACCGTTTTCCATTTTGCTGATTATGTTTCTCTGGAATCCAGTTTTTTTGACTGCTTTCACCTGTTTCATGACCAGCTTTTGTAAATGATACGTACCAGTCATCTCTGAAAACATTTAGACATTAGCAGTACTTTTATGTTGCCTTATGTTTGCTATGAATATGGCTCAAAATTAAACATTCTGCTATAGGTATGACTACAGTATTGATTTGCTTTTGTCTTTTCTTGACCTTTAGCCTATATCCAGTGCTGAATAGTAACCGGTTACATGTAATCTGAATGACCGAATCATATTTTAGTAAGTGTTTTATTTTGCAGTTATTAAAGTTTTTATGATTTTCATGAACCCCCTGCAGTTACTACATGAACTCATTAGAGAAACCTTGACATAATGTAATGTTTAATGTTAATTACAATGAATGGAATCTTTTTTCTTTTTGTATGTTTATATCGAAATGGTACACAATTATCCTTATAAAATAAATGTGATGAACAAGTTCAAAAATAGTAATCTAATAGTAATCAAAAAGCAGTCTGATTATCTAAAATGTGTAATGTAAGGGATTATGTTACTAAATAACATTTTTGTCATGTACATTGGAATCATTAACAGACTAAAATTGGTAAGTAATCTACCCAGCACTGTAGGCTATATATCTGACTTACTGATATGTTCTGAAAGCTAATTTATGAATGAAAAAACCCTGCTTCATGAGGAATCGAATCTTTTTTTGAATATTTTGTTTCGAATCAGTGGCTATGAGCGCGTATCAAATTGGGTAAGTCACGTGATTTCAGTAAACTAGGCTTCGTTACGTCATCACTGTTTCGAATCATTAGAGCGGCGAAACATTGAAACAGCGTCTATAGTTTTCACCTGATCTCAGGTCAGTTTCATAAATTTTTAAACATTTTAACGAGTCATTTGTGTAATTAAAAGAATGATTAGTAAGAAATAATCTCTTACTGGCCTCTATATAGAAGATGCATATAAAACAAATAAAGCAAGCCAGCAAATTAATAATACATTTAATATTAAAAACCATATATCATGCAGACACTTCATATTTAATGGTATTTTATTCTTTTGATTACATTTAATGTAGCATACTTTAAATAAAACATTCTTTATGGGCTTTAAAAGCTGTTTCTATGCATGTTTAAGCCTGAGTTTTGTCGCATTTACAAATTTTTGACCAGCAGGTTTCACCAGAGTGCGGTGTTTCGAACGCTTCGAAACAATGAATCATTTTGCGCAGCAATATGGTTCAATTGATTCGAAGCTTTGAAAAGCGTCGTTTCGCCCATCACTGAAACACATAGTAAAAACATTTCCTTTTTAAATTTAGGAACAAAATGTGGGACTTTCCCTCTCAAACCTGCTGAAAAAAACTGCATATGTTGGTTAGTTAGGTTTTGAAGCTTAAGTCATAAATTAAGCATGTACACATATGTAGCCTATAATGTAGTTTCAGTCAACAAAATTCTAATTTATATTAATATTTTAATTTGATTCCCTTTAAAAGGCAGTTAACATGCTTGCAAGACAATATGAATGAAATATTTGACCTAAATAAAAAAAATAACAGACAAATGACACAATCATGCACATTTCTTTCCTCATTATTCAGGCAGGTTTCTTCTTAAAATCTTAAGTTTAATTTCCTTAATGTCTGGAAAAAAAAGCAAAAAACATAATCATGTTTAAATACTCTGATTTAATGATTTAAAAATTGACTTATTCAAAATGAATTTAAAACAGTTAAAAATTAAAATGATTTTACATAAAATACAGTGAATATGTAAAATACAGTGCAATCGGTTCGGACATTGCACAGTGCTCATTCAATAAATGCACAGCTAAACAGTTGGGTTTTGAGTCTAGATTTAAATGTGACTAGTGTTTTAGCACATCTGATCTCTTCTGGAAGCTGATTCCATCTACGGGCAGCATAGTGACTAAAGGTGGACTCCCCTTGTTTTGTGTGAACCCTTGGTATTTCTAACTGACTTGATCCTAGTGATCTGAGTGCTCTGTTAGGCTTATATTCAGTGAGCATATCTGAAATATATTTCGGTCCTAGGTCATTTAGTGAATTATATACGAGTAAAAGTACTTTAAAATCAATCCTAAATGTAACTGGAAGCCAGTGTAAGGACCTGAGGACTGGTGTGATATGCTAAGATTTTCTGCTTTTAGTCAGAATCCTGGCAGCAGCGTTCTGGATGAGCTGCAGCTGTCTAATGGTCTTTTTGGGAAGGCCGGTGAGGAGCCCATTACAATAGTCCACCCTGCTGGTGATAAAGGCATGAACAAGTTTCTCCAAGTCTTGACTTGAAACAAAAGATATAATTCTTGCAATGTTTTTGAGACTATTAATTCCAACTATTAATTTCATCAATGCATTGGCAGAGGGAGTCAATGGGGCTGTAGTCATTTGGAGATAAGGCTAGGTAAATCTGGGTATCATCAGCATAGCTGTGATAGGCAATTTGGTTCTTTCTCATTATTTGACTTAGTGGGAGCATATACTGTACAGGCTAAACAAGAGCGGTGCAAGAATTGAGCCTTGTGGGACTCCGCATGTCATGGACGTCCACTTAGACTTATGCTCTCTTAGACTCACATTAATAGCCACTCCGTTTTAAGTATGACCTGAAACCATTTGAGTACCATCCCAGAAAGCCCGACCCAGTTTTCCAGTCTCTCTATTAGTATGTTATGATCGACAGTGTCAAACGCAGCACTGAGATCTAGCAATACCAGCACCGATATTTTGCCAGAGTCAGAATAAAAATAAAAAAAACCCTGATTTATTCTATTTCTGTGTATATCCAGTACTTAATATTGTCATATATTTTATTTTCAGAAGCAGCTCTAAACAGTAAAAAGTGTAACTGTTGAGTTGAAATCGATGCTGGACTCATCAAGAAAAACTGTGCCGTCATCATCTTATTCTCAGTGTCAGTGGAGTCAGATCAATAATATTACTGAATATTATGTGTTCACAAACAAGCAAGCCAAAAGTCGAAAGGGGCAAGGAACCCCAAACACTATCAGGTGACAGAATAGTGATTTCGACGGCAGGCTGCATCACAGTGTGAAACATATAGGACTGTGTGTCTACAAGTAGCTGGAGTTATTAATCTCATTTAAATACTATCTAAAATCAGGTTTACATTTGTGGCTAACTAGAATGTGAGTGACCTTTAATGCATTTCCAGAAATAAAGTAACAAATTATAACAAATTGCTGAGTTATAATATAATTTAAAATGCATTCTATAAACAGGGTTGTCACTGGATTGAGATTTGTTTTATTAGATTAGATTTTAAGATTTATAATATGTTTTATTAAAGTGAAAGTGTAGTAAAAACAATCATTAACCCAATTGTTTTTGCCTTTCTTATCAGACTTAAGTTCTTTGTGTTCTCCTTCCTCTCACTTGAGGAGTTGAATAAGATTCTCCGTCTTTTATCATCTCTCTAAAATGATAAGTAAAGATATATGAGGACATTAGACATTATACTGACTGCTAAACTGGATGACTCGACAAAGTCAACGCTCCTCGCCTGATGAACTTCTCTTCCGGAAACTGTTTCTGAGGAAGATCACACGTGAGGGCTATTAATCTATGCGGGTGAAATATTCCAGAGAAATATTTTTGTATAAATATTTTACAGGAAGTCTATACTACAATTTTTTTTTTAAATAATAATAATAATAATAATAAAATAAAATAAAAACACTTGCCATGCCTGTAACCACAGCACTTGGTACGTGTTGCACAATACCACGTGTTACCGCTTCCGTGTCCTAACGTCCTAATCACATACCACGAGAAAACAACAAAGGGTGCTAATATACACGCACAATGTATATATATATATATATATATATATATATATATATATATATATATATATATATATATATATATATATATATATATATATATATATATTATACCTAACCTTTAACTCCATACCGACAACCTTGATAGTCAGACCATGAAAATATAAATATAAATATATACATTGTGTTTGGGACGCTGTGAGCATGGAGACTGTAGTTTACACCTGAAATGCAGTTTTACTGTATCTGCAATTCACTATATTGCAAATCTTCAGTTGCACTACATTGTACTGCAGTTTAACTGCTGTTGATCTTTAATGAACTGTAGTTGTATACTTCATTATCCTGCAAATCTCCAGTTATACTTCATTGTATTGCAGTTATACTACTTTGCACTGCAGTTGTACTTGAATGTACTGCAGTTATCTTTTGTAAGGGATGTTGACTGATATTACAGGAAATGTTCCTTTTGTTGTTAGTTTTGCTAATTTTAATATTCATTGAATGGCTTATTATAGTTATTTAAGGAAATCAACTCATCACACACCAGTAT